>NC_054547.1:3506009-3633509 GCF_017654505.1 Polyodon spathula | reverse complement strand
CCCTTGAATCAGTGAAGGGTCCCCCTGTGGTGAAGCAGTGTGCACGTTATTATACTGTCAACACAGCATTGAACGTGCATTAACTGAACTGGTATTGAATCTCTGTATTGCAAACACACAGTAGAGTGTAAAATATTTACGTTGTAATTCAGTTTCATCAATTAACAAGAACACATTTGACAATGTGCGTGTGACTGGCTATGCAGCTTTAATTAAGCATCCCTGCGGAGTGCACTTGTAAGTGTGGGTCATTCCTGAAAGTCACAGTGTTATTTGTGCAGTTCATCAAAATGGGCTTTTTGTTTTTACCACCTTCAGACACAGTTTCGCCATGTGGGGCTGCTAGTATATAACACCTGCCCCGGCCCCTTCTCAGTCAGTTGTGGTTTATGTATCATTACACCCTGTAATTTGCCCCGTTTTGTATTCTGCTGGTGCGGCAGTGATACAGACTCCATGCTTAGTGATTTGAAACCAGCAGTAGATCTTTGTATGATATGCCCTACGTTATGCGCTTTGTTTTAGTTTGCCATGCAAGTGTTCCTATCCTTCAGTGACTTTTTTAAACAGTTTTTGATTTTTCATATTTTTTCATTTGAAGGCTAATGATGGTACATCCCTGAAATTAACTCTCATTTTGGTTATCAGGCAACATGCAAAAAAAAAAAAAGATTGCTTACAATTCTTATTATTTATTTATTTATTTATTTGTGTTACAGTTGCACGACTTTTAGATCACTAAAACGTTTGGTATGGAAAGGCAAGCTCTAGGTAATTCGAGCACCCACCGCCCCCCAGTTGAAATGCACTCTGCTCCAGGAATGAGCCTCACACTATTAAACAACAGCACAGTCAGTTATTTTACTGTGCTACTAACTTGTACAGCAGCTGCAGACAGTGGGTAATGGCTACTGCACCAGCACTTTTCTCCCAGTAGGCGTTGCTGCAGAGCAAAGTAAAGCGATCTCGGAAGGAAAAAGGAATAGAAGAGTTTGTTCTTGTTTTTTGTCAGCAGCTGCACAATAAATCAGCCAAAGAGTGTATTGATATCAGCCTTAGGCCTTACATCATGAGTTATTTAAAGAACATTTGATCATTCTACTTCCCCCTTTGTGTCAGTGTAAATTATACATCACGTGTGAGAAATCAACCTGTCGCTGTAAAGGATTTTTTATATAGATGTCAACCCATGCAACATGCAGCACTATTCTGAATTAAGAAAAAAACAACACTGTTTAAAAGTAGTTCCAGAGTACAATCTTAGTTTGTGTGATATATAAAAAGTTCAGCCATAGTTAAGAGGCTGTGCGATTTGTGTTCCGCCTTAAACGAGAATACCAGTGTAATACCGTTATGGGGGAAATGGGAGCCTTGACTGTGCCAGAGTTCTAACTTGTTCCACAGTATAAAGAGCTGCCTAGTAAAGGTGGAGCACTGTATTTACATCTATCCCATGCTGTCTCACAGACCTAATTGATTACCATCGCAAAAGAATGTGTCGCTTTATTTTCTCTTCCTTTGTTTTTTTTTTTTGGAAAACCAGGAGTGCTCAAAACAAAGCAGAAGATTATCTAATGCTCTGGCAAGCAAATCAAATGCACAATCAGCAACCTCTTCAGTCAAAAAGAGTGACAGACAGTCTATTGCAACACCCAGCTCTGCCAGACAGACCATGCCAGGCAAAAATACAGAAATTGCATCTCAATGGCAAAAAGCAGGTGACTTCTTTTTTGTGTAATTTAGCACTGTACTTGTTTTGTTATATTTAATTGTACACTTTATTTAATAATTATAAATTCAGATAAGAAACATAATGGATTTGCTCTAATGAAGTATGTTTTCCTGTTGAATTGTAATTACTGCAACACCTGTACATAGAGCTCTTTACATGGAGATGTTGGGAAACTGTTGAGTACACAAACCTGCCAGCACTTTCAGTTTTGATTAGAATCCTTGATTCCATGTTTACTGTGATATTTACTCAATGTAGATTTACAAAAAGACAACCCAACTATAATGTTAATGTAGAACTACTACATGTAAGAGTTATACCGGGACATACCCAAGATTGGGTTAACTGGCATGTTGCTGTGAAATTTGCCTTTTTTAATTGAGTTACTTTTCCTAGACCCCTTTGTTTAACTTGAAAGAGTTAAACAGGTGAGAAATTAAATACAGCACAAAGAAAATTATTAATAAGAAACCTTTTAACCAACTTGTTGTCTTGATCTTTCATGAGCAAACTGCGGTAGAAAGGGAGTAGCACTTTGCAGTTTAAAAACTCATGTCTGAATATGTGACTTGAAGAAACCGAAACACTTATAAAGTTTTACCTTAGAATTCCAATTGGGTGTTTTGAAGGTATGCTTGACTAAGGTTACACATTCTCTAACAAGTGTGTGACTCTGTTTTACTGTATTGTGTTTGTTTTTTATAGGTATGCAAACTTACAGGCCATCTGGTTTTCATGGGACGTCAACAGTCAGAAAGGTAATGCCACAAGAGCCCTCTGAAGATAACTGGAGTTCAAGTGGCTTGGGGACTACTGAAAGAACAATTCCTACCTATAGGGCAATCAAAGCCAGTGACAATTCTGCAAAAACTTCCAGTGATTTTTGGGAAATGCACAGCGAGAGGGAGGTTGAAGACCACAGCCCACATCTGAGGTTATCATCCAGTCCTGTGACCTTTGAGAAGCTGATGAACATGATGCACATCAACTTGGAAGCCATCAACACCTCAGACCCAGTCTCTCGAGCAGGGCCCAGCACGGTCAGTCCACCAGGAGCAAAGAGCTACATGGCCAATTCACCAAACATGCAGAGCTTCAATGCAACTGCAAAAAGATCAGACAGAACCACCTCACAGTGTGGGTCAGACAGCACCTCCTCACAGTGTGGGTCAGACAGCACCGCCTCACAGTGTGGGTCAGACAGCACCACCTCACAGTGTGGGTCAGACAGCACCGCCTCACAGTGTGGGTCAGACAGCACCACCTCACAGTGTGGGTCAGACAGCACCGCCTCACAGTGTGGGTCAGACAGCACCAGCCTCACAGTGTGGGTCAGACAGCACCACCTCACAGTGTGGGTCAGACAGCACCAACTCACAGTGTGGGTCAGACCGCCTCACAGCACAGCACCACCTCACCTCACAGTGTGGGTCAGACAGCACCGCCTCACAGTGTGGGTCAGACAGCACCACCTCACAGTGTGGGTCAGACAGCACCGCCTCACAGTGTGGGTCAGACAGCACCGCCTCACAGTGTGGGTCAGACAGCACCGCCTCACAGTGTGGGTCAGACAGCACCGCCTCACACTGTGGGTCAGACAGCACCGCCTCACAGTGTGGGTCAGACAGCACCACCTCACAGTGTGGGTCAGACAGCACCACCTCACAGTGTGGGTCAGACAGCACCGCCTCACAGTGTGGGTCTGCGCATTCCTCACCCAATAGCCCTGTCATTAACTGGCCTGTCTTAGATTCAGGATGGCACTACGAGCACATAGCATGCTACCCGTGGGGCGAGAGTGATGGGGGATACGAAAATTAATTGCTATTGCCATGACCCTGATGTTTTATAAGATATTGAATTTGAAAGACTACACACAAGGTTATGCCTTAGCTATTAGCTATTAAGAGAGATATAAAATATCATAAACTTAAGTCTTTATCTTTCTTCTGACAGCCAAAAAAAGAACCCAAATGAAATAATATAGCGGTCAACCCGTGATGCAAGCAGCACAATTCTGAATTAAAAAAAACAAACACAGTTTAAAAATAGTTCCTGAGTACAGTCTTAGTTTGTGTGATATATAAAAAGTGAATATGTTATGTGTAGGGTCTCTGTTATTATAACAGAAACAATCATGCACAGTTTGAGTTTCACGTCATGGTTCTCTCGCTCAAACTGCACAAGATAACGTCGCTTAGACAGTAAGAGACACCCAACATACAGAGTATTAGCTTATATGAGAAGCAGGCACCCATATATATATATATATATATATATATATATATATATATATATATATATATTTCAGAGATTTCCTGCCATTGCTACATTTTGGGAGGAAATGAAGGACAGAATCTCCCTGATATTTCAGCAAGGAGTGTCAGCTTCAGTGTCTGTTGTCATTTGGTTCAGGCGACAAACTGGACTCTGTGAAATGCAAATGTACGCTGATATAGAATGTATTTTACAAACTTGGATCTATCTTCCCCAACGCTTTATGTCATCAATATATTCTGAATATGTTTCCTTTCCTTTGACTGTTTTAAGAAACTTAGCTCAATCCAGACAGTTGTCATGCTGATGAGCTGGGGAGACTGCACTGTGGTTGATCCCCGGAGCCAGCATCGCAGCCGTTTTGTGTGTGCTGATGCACTGGGGAGGCAAAATAACCTGATCCCTGGAGCCAGCACTACACTTCAGCAATCAACACCAGGCAGAAGGATATCTACATTATCAGATGGAAAACAACGCAAATGGATGGAGATGCAGATGGATCACATTAGTTTACTGCAAAGCTACGTCTTAGTTGGTGCTTATCTTGGCGAGAGCCGAGTTCAAATCAGCATGAAGTTTTCTACTCTCGTGTAATGGGAATCAAATATTCGGAATATGTTTCCTTTCCTTTGGCTGTTTTAAGAAAGACTAGAATATTTTATTAGGTCATGGCAGCCAGTAATGGGTTACTTTAGGCCATGTAGACAACTATATTAATTTGAGGACCAGACATCAACACTAATCTTCCATATGAGGGATCTCTTATTGACACAGAGTACTGTAATTATATATATATATATATATATATATATATATATATATATATATATATATATATATATATATATATATATATATATGTGTGTGTGTGTGTGATACAGTGCTCCCCTTTTATAATGCTATAGTCAGGAGCCATAGTTAAGAGGCTGCTATTTGTGTTCCGCCTTAAACAAGAATATGAGTGTAATGGCATTATAGGGCAAACGGGAACCTTGACTGTACCAGCCGTCTAACCTGTTCCACAGTATAAAGGGCTGCCTAGTAAAGGTGGAGCACTGTATTTACATCTATCCCATGCTGTCTCACAGACCTAATGATTACCATCACAAAAGAATGTGTCTTAATTTTCTCTTTGTTTTTTTTTTTTGGAAAACCAGGAGTACCCAAAACAAAGCAGAAGATCATCTAATACTCCAGCAAGCAAACCTCTTCCACAGCCAGCAACCTCTTCAGTCAAAAAGACTGACGCAGGGCCATCTGGTTTTCAAGGGACGTCAACAGTCAGAAAGGCAATGCTGCAAGAGCCCTCTGATGATACCTGGAGTTCAAGCGACTTAGGGACTACTGAAAGATCATTTTCTACCTATAGGGCAATCAAAGACCACAGCCCACATCTGAGGTCATCATCCAGTCCTGTGACCTTTGAGAAGCTGATGAACATGATGCACATCTATTTTGAAGCCATCAACACCTCAGACCCAGTCTCTCGAGCAGGGCCCAGCACGGTCAGTCCACCAGGAGCAAAGAGCTGCAGGGCCAATTCACCAAACATGCAGAGCTTCAATGCAACTGCAAAAAGATCAGACAGAACCACCTCACAGTGTGGGTCAGACAGCACCTCCTCACAGTGTGGGTCAGACAGCACCTCCTCACACTGTGGGTCAGACAGCACCGCCTCACAGTGTGGGTCAGACAGCACCGCCTCACAGTGTGGGTCTGCTCATTCCTCACCCAATAGCCCTGTTATTAACTGGCCTGTCTTAGATTCAGGACGGCACTGCGAGCATGTTGCACGCTGCACTTGGGGTGAGAGTGATGAGGAATCCGAAAATTCATTGCTATTGCCGTGACCCTGATGTTTTATAAGATAGTGAAATTGCTTTTATTAGCTATTAAGAGAGAGTAATAAAAGATCATAAACATAAGTCTGTATCTTTCTTCTGACAGCCATTTGGGTCCAGATCCATATTTTGTAGTATTTGGATATGGATAATTAAAAACCCATCACCGCTTTCATTAAAAAAGCCAAACTTTCAAAATAGGGGGCCAAGTTAGACCCAGTTGTTTCACTTGCAAATGCAGTGTGGTCCAGTGGTTGAAGTTGAGGGCTTGTAACCTCAAAATCACCAGTTCAAATCCCACCACTGACTTGCTGTGTGCCCCTGAGCAAGTCACTTAACCTCCTTGTGCGCCATCCTGCAGATGAGATGTTAAATCAATGTCCTATTGTAAGTGACTCTGCATATAATGCACAGTTCATAGCTTACCTGTGTAAAGTGCTTTGTCATGATGGTCCACTATGAAAGGTGCTATATAAACTTATTATTATTGCCTTTTTAATTTTTTTTTTTTTTTGCTTGATTTTTTTTTTTTATAGACATCAAATGATACATATAACATTGTTGTTGTTGTTGTATTATGTTTCAAAATATTCAATAAAACATTAGAAATACAAAATATTTTTCTTTTAATTCAAATACCATTTATAAATATTACCTTCGATAAAAAAAAAGGTTTTCTTGCCTAAAATACAGATATTATTAAAAAAAATATCAATACATACCCTTGTTGCACATTTTAATCCACCCATATGAACAGTAGTGTAGTAGCGTCCTCGTTTATTGTAGTATACTGCTCTACATATTACACGATAGTACAGCACCTTATTTTTTGATAGTATTTTCAAAGGGGCAGAAGCCACTAAATCAGCCCAACACACTTAATTCATACCAAAATGGGTCTGAGAATTGCCAGCTTCCGTACTGCCTTGACACTAATTAAAACAATAGACGTGTTGTTGACACAGTTGATAGTGATTTATTTTTAAGTTTGGATTTCTAAATTGTAGGTGATAAAAATAAAAAAAAAATAAAAAAAAGTTTGTAACCTTGTTGACGTACAACACCCACAGGCGATGACGTTTTGCCCAACTCTGCAGCAGCTGGTAAGCGATTGTGTGTACGGGCAGAGAAAAAAAAGAAAACACGGCTTATTAAACACTAAAATCGACGCTAAAGACAGAGGAATTTGCTTAAAACCAGAGCTGGCGTGTTACAAAAGGGCTGTGCAACTGTAGGTGTGCAAATAGCCAATGTGTTCGCTGAGCTAGGCTGCCTGATTCTCCGATCCCTTTGTGGCGAGAATGGTTTGTTTGTATTGAGTAGCGAGAGAGCAGTCCATGGGTATCGGGTCCAGTGCAATGCTTAGGGGAGCCAATTAGTTTTGTCTCACGAAGAAAAAATAAAGTATATTATATATATATATATATATATATATATATATATATATATATATATATACAAGAGGGGCCGAAGAGGAGATGGGCAATTGTCTGAAATCTCCGACCTCGGACGATATTTCTTTACTGCACGAATCCCAGTCTGACAGAGCTAGCTATGGTGACGGGACGGACCCAGACCAAGAGCCACCGCCGCCATATCAGGTAAGATACTGGCAATCCAACATCTATTATCTGCTTTTATTTTAAATTGATACATTTTTTAAAACTCTAACATTCGTCGCAAGAATATTCTACCCTTAGGTTCACGCCCAAAGTGTATATGTGACTACGTAATCAACAATCCAGCTCCTAATTAAGGTAAATATTTCTGAAGCAAACACTTGCAACATTACCCACCAATCAATTGACAGTGTTGTTATTGCAGGTCTTTTTAGGTCGTTCCCAAATTTGTGTTTCGTTGTAATTTTGAAACTCCTGAGCTGTTTAATGATGAAGAAATACTGCACGTCCCCTTTAAACACTCCGCTCTTCACAGTTCAGACTAAGTCTGCTTTCTACGTAGGCGCCTATTTTGACCTTCTTGTTTAACCCAGGCGACTGGATTTGAACTTGTGACTTGGCCGTCAGACCATCGTCTCCCATAGTTGGGAATGTTTTTACAGGTTTTACTGCAAAGCTTGATTAGCCACAGTGTATACGAAGCTGAGGTGTATTCTTAATAAACTCACAGTAAAACCAGGAATGGATCAGACTGCTATGCAGTGGGAGTCTCGTTCCCAACCCTGTCTTTTCTGTGCATTGTTTTCGATGAAGTTTACAGAATGCGACACGTCGATGCCCTGGCTGGTATTGCCACGGCAAGTTGTAATAAGTAAATAAATAAAGGAAGCGAGCAAGAGGCCTTTCTAAGATGACAGACTATCGGTACTTGCTTACTTTGTCACTGCAAATACTTCACAGAATGTGATGGAGAGACCGGAAACGACACCCTTTAAAGCCGAAAGTATTTGCTTACAGGAAATATAAATATCTACTGCATTTTCTGTAATGTGCGCTGTGAAAAAACACAGGAATGAGGTATTTTTTTTTTTTTTTTTTTTTTTTTTTTTTTAATATAAATTTAACACTGGAACGTTGCAGTGAAAATGATTCCTCACCCCGGTAATGGAGGAAGTACAGTATGAACCAACAACCCTTGTTGCAATCTGTATTGCGCATGTTTTGTTCCTGCTTTTCTCTTGATTTTTTTTTTTTTTTCATGGTTGTTTTCCTTGCAGTACAGGTGTTTGCGCAAAAAGCCCTGCACACCTGTGATAACACTGCCAAGGGCCACACAGGAGGGCACGAATTGTTTGCTAGAATGGCCCAGGCATTCATTTAGGACCGTGCTTTGTGTAGCATTGGACCCAAAATAATACATACTAACATCTGTCCGATTAGATAATGATTATGTATTGCAGAATGTATTTCATGCAAATCACGTGATCAGTCACATGAGGTGCCGTCTATTTACCATTTAAACAAAAGCAGGTTTTGTGATTAGAACCCTAATTGCATGTATTTTTTTTTCAATGTTATTATTATTATTATTATTATTATTATTATTATTATTATTATTATTATTATTTTATCCAACCGCATTGTTACCGCCTGACAGTAGCGCTGCACTTTCTACACGAAGGATGTTTAAGTGCCTGGAGTTCAGTTTGCTGACGGGAAGAGGAGGGATTAAACAAAGCCTGTGCTTGTTAGAGACCCGGGTTTCACTGAGACAGAGGGAGGCTTGCTTGCGCTGTCAAAGGTTTATTCTCTTGCTGCAAGCTTTTAAGCTGATGTGTTTACTGTAGCTGCTTATCACACAATAAACTGAATATGTCCAGAGTACTCCCATATATCGCCCAGTAAGAAAAATAAATGTGTGTCAATATGCCAAATAAAGGTTACTGGTTTATTGATGTGCCCCAATTGGCAGGTTTAGGGATCAAAGGGGGAATACAACACTTTGGTGTAAGGCTGTAGGAACTAGCCATGTGTGTTCACTGTAAAGGGACGGCTACTGTTTTGGTCTGCAGCCAAGCACAGATGCAAGTTCTGTTACTGGAGTTAAGAATGACAGGCTCTGCTACCAAAGGCTGGAAAATAAGCATGCACTAAAACCAATTCTCCTGGTTTGTGTGGTTCCTGCCTGCCTGCCTGCCAGCTCTGTCACGCAGCCTGATTCAGTTTTTTCACAGGGACACGCAGTGTCCTTCAGATAGGATGGGATTTTATTTCTTTCCTTCCATAGTTGCATTGTAGGGTGACTAACTGACTTTTTGTAATCACCATTTTATTTTGTGTTAGGACAGATTCAAAATGAGAATTTGTCTTTCAAAGTATTTGTTTTTGTTTTCAGTCCAAAAAAATGTAGGGTGGGGGTGAGGAATTTTTTTTTTTTTTAATTTCTGTTTTGCTTCCGGGAGAAAACTAGGCTGCTGTGAGAGACAGACAGCCATTACCATATTTAACCACCTGGTGGCTCAGTGTGTTATGGAAAAATCCCATTAGAAATTAATGGAATTAAAAGCACATTTTAAAGGATTATAAATATCTGCCTTGTATGAAAGTTTTTGTTTTACTTTATGGGACTGAAAATAACTATTAATTAAACATATAGCGTCAAATCAGTCATATTGAACTGTATTAAGGTGTATGATGATTTACTGTACCAGAGGATGGGAAGTCTGTTCCATTACAGGTTTAATAGGTATAATGAAATGATGAAGTGCTTTAGGACCTGATCAGGGGTTTGTCTGCTCAATATAATATTTAGTGACATGGTTAGAATAAAGACCTGGACAGGACGTGACCCGGTAGCTACGTCTTCTGTACTGTAAGATTATTGGAAGTTTTTAAAACTTTTTTTTTGCTTTTCAGGGCACTTGTGTTAAGGACAATCTGGTCTCAGGAGAGGATTTTTTATTAAACCGTTTTTAAATAAATTTAATAATAATATTTAAAAAATGCACCCCAGATACCTGAGCTGGAACAGAGCACAGCATTCTAGAGAGTGTCAAAGTTAAAGGTTTGTCAATGGGCTCAGTGTTCATTCCAGCCAGTATGACTTCCCCAGTATGACCTCTGACCGCAGCTCTACAGTACAGTGCAGTGTACCAGTATATACCTGCACAGGCCTAAGGCGAGTACAGGATGTGGACAGTATTATACAGCTGATCTGCATCACTGACATTGAAATGGGATTGACTGTGCAGTATATAAGGCCTAGGGCAGTTACCCGTTGGTATGTTCTATGATGAAAGGAGTGTGATGGCTTTTTCTAGAACAGTCTAAACAACTACATTGGCTGGGAACTGTCTTGGTTAGAGTACAGTAATGCAGCTTGTGTTGGTTAGAGTACAGTACAGTAATGCAGCTTGTCGGTTAGAGTACAGTACAGTAATGCAGCTGGTCTTGGTTAGAGTACAGTACGGTAATGCAGCTTGTCTTGGCTAGAGTACAGTAATGCAGCTTGTCGGTTAGAGTACGGTATGGTAATGCAGCTTGTCTTGGTTAGAGTACAGTACGGTAATGCAGCTTGTCTTGGTTAGAGTACAGTACAGTAATGCAGCTTGTCGGTTAGAGTGCAGTAATGCAGCTGGTCTTGGTTAGAGTACAGTACAGTAATGCAGCTGGTCTTGGTTAGAGTACAGTACAGTAATGCAGCGGTCTTGGTTAGAGTACAGTACAGTAATGCAGCTTAAACGACCACAAGGATGCAGTTTCCTGTGTCTGTCTATAGAAATTGCACCCCGCTGTAGCGGTTGGAGATCTAATTACACTGTGCATTACCTACTCAGTAATAGTACAGTAGGGTAATGCAGCTTGTCTTGGTTAGAGTACAGTACAGTAATGCAGCTTGTCTTGGTTAGAGTACAGTAATGCAGCTTGTCGGTTAGAGTACAGTACAGTAATGCAGCTTGTCTTGGTTAGAGTACAGTACAGTAATGCAGCTTGTGTTGGTTAGAGTACAGTACGGTAATGCAGCTTGTCGGTTAGAGTACAGTACAGTAATGCAGCTTGTCTTGGTTAGAGTACAGTACGGTAATGCAGCTTGTCTTGGTTAGAGTACAGTATGGTAATGCAGCTGGTCTTGGTTAGAGTACAGTATGGTAATGCAGCTTGTCTTGGTTAGAGTACAGTACAGTAATGCAGCTGGTCTTGGTTAGAGTACAGTATGGTAATGCAGCTTGTCTTGTTTAGAGTGCAGTGCAGTAATGCAGCTGGTCTTGGTTAGAGTACAGTACAGTAATCCAGCTGGTCTTGGTTAGAGTACAGTACGGTAATGCAGCTGGTCTTGGTTAGAGTACAGTAATAATGCAGCTGGTCTTGGTTAGAGTACAGTACAGTAATGCAGCTGGTCTTGGTTAGAGTACAGTACAGTAATGCAGCTGGTCTTGGTTAGAGTACAGTATGGTAATGCAGCTTGTCTTGTTTAGAGTGCAGTGCAGTAGTGCAGCTGGTCTTGGTTAGAGTACAGTACAGTAATGCAGCTGGTCTTGGTTAGAGTACAGTATGGTAATGCAGCTTGTCTTGGTTAGAGTACAGTACAGTAATGCAGCTGGTCTTGGTTAGAGTACAGTATGGTAATGCAGCTTGTCTTGTTTAGAGTGCAGTGCAGTAATGCAGCTGGTCTTGGTTAGAGTACAGTAATCCAGCTGGTCTTGGTTAGAGTACAGTACGGTAATGCAGCTGGTCTTGGTTAGAGTACAGTACAGTAATGCAGCTGGTCTTGGTTAGAGTACAGTACAGTAATGCAGCTGGTCTTGGTTAGAGTGCAGTGCAGTAATGCAGCTGGTCTTGGTTAGAGTACAGTACAGTAATCCAGCTGGTCTTGGTTAGAGTACAGTACGGTAATGCAGCTGGTCTTGGTTAGAGTACAGTACGGTAATGCAGCTGGTCTTGGTTAGAGTACAGTACGGTAATGCAGCTTGTCTTGGTTAGAGTACAGCACGGTAATGCAGCTGGTCTTGGTTAGAGTACAGTACAGTAATGCAGCTGGTCTTGGTTAGAGTACAGTACGGTAATGCAGCTTGTCTTGGTTAGAGTACAGTACAGTAATGCAGCTGGTCTTGGTTAGAGTACAGTAATGCAGCTGGTCTTGGTTAGAGTACAGTACGGTAATGCAGCTTGTCTTGGTTAGAGTACAGTACGGTAATGCAGCTTAAAGGACCACAAGGATGCAGTTTCCTGTGTCTGTCTATAGAAATTGCACCCCGCTGTAGCGGTTGGAGATCTAATTACACTGTGCATTACTTACTCAGCTCATTTCCCACTAAACATTTTCCTTACAGTTTAAAATAGTTGATGATAATGATAAAATGTTGTGTGCTGCATATAAAACGGTCTGTTTTTTTTTTTTTAACTGGTCAATTTGCATTCTGTATGCTGTGTTGGCAGCTTTCATAGACTTGCCCTAGTCATTTTTTTTTATTATTATTTTAGCTTCGGAAACAAAAATTCTTCCAGACTATACATTCCAAGAGACACATGATCAGTTTTTTTAGGTAGTAAGGAATAGAATGCTTTTCATAACTCTTAATATTGTACAGGGCAGTAGTGAAAAAAGTAGCAAAATTAGTATGTTTTGCTGGGTGACGACAGATGTTATATGAATTGTACTTGATGTTAATAAGAGGGTCAATAAATTCCCCTTGAGGTTACCTTGACAAAGGGTGGTAATGAGATCTGCCAGACTTTAGATCACTTAAATCGATTCACTGGCTCACATGGTAAATGTGGTGTTGCATACAGGAGGTCAAGTCATGCAATCTGGTGCTTGCTGGTAGGAGTTTCCTGTCTAGGCTTGGGGTTCCACAGAGAACACGGCATTGGACTTTGTGCTCCCACAGGATAGAGAGGAAAATAAACAGGGGTAGCTCACCTCATCAAGCCCAACTTGTCAAGCAGAGACAAGCCTGATCTGCTGTTTAGGTGAGGTGGGTAAAAAGAGGCAATTGGTTTGGGAATGGAGGTCAGCTGTTCATCTTCATTCCTCCTGATCGATCCACGTTAAAATATATATAAACACTGATCTAATTAGAACATATGAAAGCTCATTTGATCACATATCTTATAGTTGGTTTCTGATTTTAAGTATTCTAAAAATAAACATAGATACAATTAGCTCCTCAGTATTCTTTATTGTGTGCTGAAACACTGCAGACGACTGCTTCCTTGATGGTGCAGTTTACAGAGCACACTGTGATTCCTGATCTGTGCTGTTACAGGAGATGCCACCACACATCAAAACTCCAAAAACAAACCCATCGGTTCACTTCTCGGAAATTAAAAACCCAGATAAACACAGATTTTGGGCCATCTCCAAAAATCTTCAACATTTTTAAAACATAAACACACACATGCAAAAAAAGGGAAAATATAAACACAGAATGCCTACTTGTAATATGGAATAGTCATAGTCTACCATAATAAGAACCTTAAGAATAAAATGAAGCTCTGAAGTACTACATTGCCATCTCAGTCTTGTCAAGAAGCTAGGAGAAGGATAGCACAGGATTTATTTTGCT
Organism: Polyodon spathula; assembly: GCF_017654505.1. Taxonomy (NCBI): domain Eukaryota; kingdom Metazoa; phylum Chordata; class Actinopteri; order Acipenseriformes; family Polyodontidae; genus Polyodon; species Polyodon spathula. The sequence continues at coordinate 3,619,693 of NC_054547.1, read as the reverse complement.
ATATGTTACTTAATACTTTTCCTTGGCTGTATGTTGGCTGTATCCCTCTTCCATCTGTATGGAACGCTATCCATTGTCTCTTATTATAGCTTTCACCATAATTTCCGTACTAAACCTATTGTTTTATTTTGAGCTCTTCACTGAAACTATGGAGAGTTATGCTATTGGGAGTTACCGAGTTATTTAACAAACTTGCAACAGCACATGCAGACAGCTAAATGACTGCTTGTGTATCAGTGTCTGTAGTTCTGGGCACCTCTGTGTGTGTTTCCAGTACAGATCCTCTGTTGTGCTGAATGGTAGGACAGGATAGGGGCTGGATATCGGAGCTCAGACTCCACACGGAGGATGAGGAGACAGAGTTGTTTGGTTTCTTTCAGGGTACAGTCTAAGGTTACTGTGAGTGAGCTCATAGTCTGGATCCAGGCCCTCCAGACTGCCAATGCACAGTCACTCTTAAAGGGCCGAGACAGAATTCTCCTCCCCTTCCCTGGCAAGAACACTTTCACACTTTTATTGTTATCTTATCAGGCCAGGAAATTAGTGTGTCTTCCCTGCCTGCCAAAACAAGACACTGAGGTTGGATACGAAAATATGAAAATAGACAGCTTCAAGATTGGGAGCTGTATTACCGGAGTTGACATGATTCAACCCTTAGTTGGTACAAGTGTTTCTTTTAATAAGATATACGGAATCAGTGCTGTTGTTTTCTAAACAGGTTTGAATGTATCGTGGCGCTGAGCTGAAAGCAGGAGCCAGGTCGGTCGGGCTGTCCTGGCGCGTTGCTGCGGTCTGCTTGTTGCTCTGTTTGTTCATTCTACAAAAGGAAGCTGCAGGATAGGTGATAACATGAGTGCGGGCAATGCCCTGTACACATGAGTGCGGGCGATGCCCTGTACACAGTGTGTGATGTCACTGCAGTGCTGTCATCACTGGGAGGGGATGATACAGCAGAAGAGTTTACAGGGCTCTTGGCACGAATCGGGTCTGCAAGGAGACAAAGCCATAAGGATGCTTTGTGTCTGAAGGAAGCTGACGGCTCCAGTTGTCTGCTGTGTGCTAGAGGCCTGCCTAGACAGAATTAAACAAGTGGTCATGATTCAGGGAAATTGCATAAACGACACGAAATAAATTCTACTGTATGGTGGAGTGTTTGTCTCCTTTCTTTTATAAAAGGAAATTTGATGAGGCACCAGGTTTATTTTACACTCAATATTTGTTTTACGGTAGTTGTACTTTTGTTTTCCATCTATTTCAAAATGAAAGAATAGTAGAATAATCAATTACAATTTTGTAAGACTATCCAACTCTAACAGGAACCCACCTGAGCTTTACACTCGCGTTCCAAGCTGGGCAAAAGAAGCTACAGTGTGTTCCTATTGTGCTTGTGGAGAGATTACTTCCGTTAATACAATCTTCTAGCCAGAAAGAAGTAAGCAAAAGTGAAAATGTGTGTTCACACCCCCGCAGGGTTAAATACAGAAGATATTGGTGTTTTTAACCAACCAGTCTAGGATCTGCTTTCATTTTTAGTTTTTGGTTTCTGTTTTTGGTTTAATCAATTCCAATGTGGTTACAATCTAGTCAGTCTATTCGCTCTCCCACACGCATACACTCAAGAGGAAGCTCTAGTGGTTGAACACCTGGGTTAGTATTATTATTATTATTATTATTATTATTATTATTATTATATTATTATTATTTTCAGTCAGTGTTAAACAAGAAACATAATTCAAGGCACAGCACCAAAACCAGATCAACTGCAAAAAAAGGTTTTTGAACAAAAAACTGTATGCATTGCTTCCCTGTTCAACAAATCTAGATATGCCATGCTGACTGGACATTTTAATATTTAGCTAAACGAGTCACATGCAAAACAGTCCAATAGCAGAGCATAAAGGACTAATTAAGCCGTGTACAGTCACCCGTCATATTTTAATGCAGACCTAAAAACATCAGTTCCCTCGTTGAGTACTAACGGTGCCCATATGCATTTAACAGTTGAAACATTCACATATATTATTTATTAATTTAAAAAAATATATATAATTTGTAAATAAGCCAAATGACAGAAGCACTTGGATAATGCAGTTTACTCTAGCTAGCTTGCATCGAGGGAATACCCTTCCTGTACTGATTCAGACGGCAGTTTCCACAGTGCATTATATAAGCTCTACGGTAGTTTGAACTATTTACAGCTCTGACTCCAAGCCATAATAAAAAGGACCCTTATCCTTTAAGGTGCCAGATGGAACGTTGACCTGGTTTCCTGGAGCTCAGTGGCCCATAGCGTTCTCATCATTGCTCAAGGTTACCTCACGAAAGGCTTAAGGAGATTGGCGAGGTGAAATCACCACTATACAGTGTGCCACAGCACGCCCTTCACTGCCAGCACTTGGGGTATTGACCAGAAGATTTAATAACAATCAATAAGCAAGTAAGCAAACGTACAAAGAAGATTTATTTGAACATGGCAGTATTGTGATTCACTAAAGTACTTTATTGTGGCAAATTATCTATTATCCCAAGGGTTTGGCAGGCACAGTGAATCTGTTACATGCTATAATTTGCAAAAAGTGATGGCTTTCCCGATTGGCGATAAGCAAAAACATGTTAAAGTTTAAAATACGTTTAATACTAAAGCTTAAACTTTTAGGAAATTGAAATGAAAAATAACACCCCAACTATCAACCTGTTCATTTAAAACAACTTGAATAAAACACTGCAAGAGCAAACTGCATTGGAGTAGCATTTCATAAGGATTAGCAGCTCCATAGCTGTGAGATTAACTAAGGAGAACTGTTGTGATCCAGGTCCAAGTAACAGCATAGCATTACAAATCCAGCGTGCTGTAATTACACACACAGTGGTGTATGATTACCAGCTTGTGGCTGCACTGTCTGCTCAGACCTGTCCAGCACAGCAGTGAAAGTGTAGCACAGGAAGGGAGTGCCTTATTTATATCATCCATCTCCATAGGCAGTCTGCTCAGCTCTGAGCAATGGATCAGCTGATCAGGGGAATTGGCTGAGTCATGTTTGCTGTGGGGCATTTGCAGTCTAGTAGCAAGTTTTTCCTGATTCAGCTCTGAAGGCCTTGGTTCGAGTCCTACTTAATAGCTAACTGAGATCTGTGGCTACTACCTTGTTCTGAGGTGACCCCACCATTCAAGCTGACATGGTTCAACACTTTTATTTATTTATTTCTTTTTTGGGGGAAAAAGGCCCGGACTGACTCGCAGGCAGAGGGTGTTTAGCTGAGGATGAACGTGCTCTCACTTGAAGAGGTGTGAGGGGAAGTTTTCGCCAGCGTCATTGACACTCGCCTGTCCATCAGAACAAGTTTTACAGTAAAACGTTTGAGTAGCTGCACCGTGGCATTGTTTTTTTTTTATTAACTGTGTGGGCTGCGGTTGTAAAGTTGCACTTTTAGTTCTTTATATTCCTCTGTTGATGGGGTTTGCAGACAGCTGGGTAAATACTAGGAGGCAATGTAAAGGGCTTAGGCTACTCAGAGTATAAAGCCTCATCCAGTGCATATTATCAGGTTGTTGGTTCATTTAACATTCCTTGATCACTCCCTCTCAAAAGCTGCAGCTCAGAATTTCATTTTTGAAATGTATTTTCAGAAATAAATGGACTGACGGCTGCAGTGGCCTCTTTGTGTCTAATTTGAAAACTGGCTTGGGCTATAATCTGAGCCCTGTAATAAATGCATGTAATTTAGTGGCAGTTTTTGGCATGTTGAGTTGTGTCAGAAAAGTGCTGATGTAACATTCTGTTTGTGCAAGGTAAAAGCTAGCTCCAGCTAATCTTTATCCAGGGCTTAGCAGTATTTCTGATCTGCTATCTGGGAATTACAGCATCATTCACTGAGGCTCTGTGTGTGCGTGTGCTTGTGGTTGTTGGGTTCATGAGATGGGGGGAGGGGGGGAAGATTAACTTGTGCCAGTATCTCCAAGCAGAGTGCAGTTATTATGTATTCATTCAAAACTTATATTTCATTTTATAATTTGCTCAAAGAGCCAACTTCCCTATATATGTCAGTATACAGTATAAGCCCTGCTGCCTCCAGGTTTTTATTACATGTTACATATTAACCGTGTATACTGTGGATTAGGTAGGTCATAGAGTTCCAGATACATTTCAGGCAATGTTTTATCCCAGCACTTGGTATGTATATACCAACATGCAGCTTGAACACCCCATTTACAATGGCAAAGATGTGCATTCTCTCACTCTCTCCAGATGCAATGACACCTCTCTCTCTCTCTGCAGACACACACACTCTCCAGGCACAGCTCTGATAATGATAATAAACTTCCCTGTTTAGCCACAATTTTTCCTTGTCCCCAGAACGTCATTGCTTTTTTAGATTCCCATTAAATCGTTAAACCCTGCATTGATGAAACAGCATATCCTCATTTTAAACCATTCTGTCGCATTCTTTTAAAATGCAACATTCCTTCCCTCAGAAGGAAGTGCCAAGATTGTGGTGGTGAAAAAATAAAAAGCCTATTCTGATCTTTATGAAAGTGCCATTTAGTATAAAAAATAGGGTCGCAGTTTGCATTTGGTTATTTAACCTCACTATTCATAAGCTAAAAAAAAAAAAAAAAAAGTATATAATGGTATGCAATAAAACATTAATGGTAAAGAAGCTTACATTTTATTTCATACCTCCTCTTGTTCTGACCAAAACACACACACACACACACACACACTGATCATCAAAATCACTGCTATTTGAATTAGGGTAACATTTTTTTGTCGTTGAACATACTGCTGTATTTGAGTGGTGCCTGAATGACCATGTACATAACATAACGTGTTGACTGTAGCATGTAATGAGTAGGCCGATATTTCTAATAAGTAAGAGATAATGAGACACACTGTTAATAAAGCCCATCGTGACAAACATAACCACCCAAGCTGGACTTTAACAAGACTCGTGGTTCATGCTCTGCGCTTTCATGTTCTAGTTTCGGACGTGGAGGGTTTGAAATAAGTGCATTGAGATAAGGCAGGTACTGGTTCAGGTTCACTGAGGGTGTGGGCTATTGTTCTGCTGTTGTTTGTAACCAATTAGCCCTATCATTCTTATTTAAGATGAAAGCCAGTTGAATGTAACCACTACCATGTTTACAACCAACCATTGGTCTTCATTTTCATAGTATCATGTCTACTGATCGCCATTCCTTTTTCAAGTATACTGTATTTCAGAGCTGTAGGGTCTCATTTCAATGTGTTGATGTTGCTGTAGTTCAGGGATGTCCAATCACGGTCCTGGAGAGCTGTTCCGCTCCAGGTTTAACAGGTAAAATTAGATAATTAACAACTTCAGGTTCTGGGTGGTGGTTCAATTAAACAATTTAGAACAGGGCTGGAACAAAGACCAGGAGTGGAATGGCCCGCCTGGACTGTGACTCACCACTCCTGCTGTGGAGTGTCCTGTTATAAAGAGGAGCACTGTGTTTGGGTTGAGTGCTGACTGGGTGTATATCCTCCCCTGGCAGGAGCAGGTGCAGGTGCCGGTGTACCACCCAACGCCAAGCCAAACTCGCCTAGCCACCCAGCTGACCGAGGAGGAGCAGGTGAGGATCGCACAGAGGATCGGCCTCATCCAGCACCTCCCCAAGGGGGTGTACGACGCTGGCAGGGACGGCTCCGAGAAGAAGATCCGAGAGTGAGTACCTGTGTTCCTTTTTATCCAAGGTGGCGCACGCAGGGAAGGTGTCCATCATTACTTTTATGTTGCCTCTGCATTGTTATTTACAATGTTTCTTAAGACCCATCTAACTCAACTGGGCACTTTCTCTTCTAAACCACTTCAAAATCTGATTCGTACTGTAGTTAAGACATGAATTGATGTCATTCTGCATGGTGTTTGTGTTTTACATCACATATAATCTTATGTTTATCTTATTATTACACAAGTAGTCTGTTACGACAGGCACTTACATTGCAGCTTGGCAGGGTTAACAGCAGACCATGGACTGTATGGCTGGCATATCGCCCATGGGCGGTGTCTTATCCATGTGACCACCTGTCGTTTCTACAGTGGCTTGCATGCTCAGGGTGACATTCCCCCCCCGCAAATTCATAGCACTGGGGAAATAATCGCGATCACATGGACATCACTATGACGCAAGGGGCCAGCAACAGTATGCCATCCTCTCTCCTCTTGTTTACTCTTGCTACCTGTCTGGCACATATCTATTTAGCATACACTGTACCCCTGAATAGGTAAAATGACTAACTTTATATACTGTTTCCTCCTGTAACCTTTACCTTTTTTGCATGGATTTCAGTCCTTGTTATAATTGTGAGATTGAAATCTTCCATTGACACCGTGCTCTGCTGGGTTAACTAGCTGGTTTCCCCCTGCAGGTGTGTGATCTGCATGATGGACTTTGTGTACGGAGACCCCATCCGATTCCTGCCCTGCATGCACATCTACCACATGGACTGTATAGACGACTGGCTTATGAGATCCTTCACCTGCCCTTCCTGCATGGAGCCTGTGGACGCAGCACTGCTCTCCTCCTACGAGACCAACTGACCCTCCCCTCCCCTCCCCTCCCAGCCCCACAGAGCAGAGCAGGGCAGGGGGGCACAGGGGTGTGCTGCTCGGATCACTGAGGCCTGCTGGCCAGGGAAACAAGAGAACCAAACAGGAGGAAGACTGTGCCCACAGAGATGGTGTGTTTCAAAATCAAGAGATCCCTGGTGAAAAGGACTCCTGTGCCGGTATGTTAGAAGACAAAATGCAAGAGAATAAAAATAATAAATAAAAAAAAAAAAAAAAAAAGATATAAATAAAATTAGTAACAGTTGCTAATGCCTTGACCCCTTCTGGTCTTTTTCCAGTACCGGTGTACAGTAGAAACCTTTGGGAGTCTTTAATAATACACTTATTGCATAGATCAATTTTAGCCCTTCAGGTAAAAATGTCTAATTTGATGCCAAAGCAGGTTTGTGTATTCACAAACATTTCAAATAAACAGTAGACGTCCTATTTAATTATGTGTACACACCTAAACAAGTGAAAAGTATTTTTTCACGTGCACAAGTTACATTTCTAAGTACAGTGTGTCCAAACATGTAGAATTGCGTTTCTTATATAAAGTATAGTAGTGCTGATACTAGTTCTCTGATTTTATCATACTCCTTTGAACCCTTAGCTCAAACTGAATGATTGCTCTTATTCAGTGGTACAAGTTGAAGGTTGGAAAGAGGTCTACTCTTTGGACTTTCCATACCTTGAGGGCTTTGACCCCTGCAATGACAAGCACACTGGTCAACCCAGTGTATCTGTGACCTGCTTTCTCGAGCTGGCTATAAAGCTGCTGTAGAAACTTTGTCCTGAGGGTTGGTGGGCGCATTCAGCCTTCAAAAAACAACTCTGAATAATTCCTGTTTATTAGAGATGCAGAAGCTGCTCCTTGTTTCCCTGTCTGTTTTCTAAACAAATCAGATGTGCTGGAAACTCTTAAAAAAAAAAAAAATAAAATAAAAAAAAACAAACAAACAAACAAAAAACAGCTAAAAGCACAGGGAAAAAAAATCAATTCGATTCCAGTATAGATTCTTTTAAAAATGTTCGTTATATATTTAAATGGGCTTTGTAACATTATGGAAAACAAATATTAAAACCCTTTCTTGCTACCTTGCTGAAAAAGTGTACTTCGAAGCGATTTAAAACCCATTTATATGTATCTACCTTGCTATATAAGTTAATAGATATGTATATATATCTTTTGGGATATATATATATATTATCATATATATATATATATACCTAACATTAATTGTAGAACTGTAACTACATTAGAACTTTCTCAAAACCATAACCGTTACTGGGAAGAAAAATTAAATCCCATTCACATTAGCGGTATTGTTTGTTGTTCTCATTTAAGTGCATGTGATAGTAAAGATGATTTTCACCCCACTAAATGTCACTTGGCTTGGACTGTAATAGCGCCCTGTGCAAGAAACCCTTTTCTTTGTATCTGGCTGGAGCACCGTCTCCCAATACCAGGGGTCAAGGCGTTATCAAACAGCTGACATTTTATAACACAGGCACAAAGAAGTAGACTCTAAAAGCTTTTGTTTTGCACAGTTCTTGTTGTGTGTGTGTGTTTTTTTTTTCCATTCAAAATGGAATCCATTGCCTTAGGTCTTTTAAGACTGAAGTTTGGATCAGTGTCCCTCGCTCAGAAACTAAATGGGGCAGAGACTGGAGGGGACAGGACTCCCATTAGACCAGCACAGTTGATGCCAGCGCTCCACACTGGTATAACATTGCATGGATAAGGATGCCAAAGGATGACATGAGCCACACATAATAAACAAGAAAAAATCTTACGCATTACAGCACTGACTACAGGAATGCAATGCAACCTACCGGACATGTGTGTGTGTCTGATAGTCTTGTCTTTTCCATTTTGTATGTTTTGTGTATGCAGGGTGTTTCAGAAGTTACCAAAGGCCACACAGAAATATGTCCAGTTGTTCGCAGGTATTTCAAATGGTAAGCTGAGCCACGATCTCTATGTTGGAGCAGGCGGGTGCCGCACAGAAACATACTGTGTGTGTTTGGGTACATGGGTTCATAGATTCTGTATCAACATGATGTAAATCTAAACTTCTTTAGGATTATACAAAGGGCTGTGAGACTCCACTGCCAGGCGTAATGTTTAGACCGTGTCTGTCTGTTGCCCCAGTTCACGATGGCTGTTCCCTCCACTCATCAGTCCTCAAACACCAGTGTCTTCAGCATGAACCGTTCTGTCATTTCTCTGCTTCACGGACTTTGTGTTAACAGGATAATGGTGCACCCAGACTGACTAAGGGCATCCGACCAGACCAAATGGAAAAGGTCTGACTGTTGTGGTCCCTATCCTGTGTGTGCTCATCAGTGACTGTGTTAGGGTAGGTGTACAGTACTGTACATGGAAGCAGCCAGGCCACGCTTATCCTGGGCAATTCTAACCCTGTCACCTTTAGCAGGGCAACCTTAACCCCGGCAAGGGATCGCTGCACTGCATGGGCCCGTCCTGCGATTTTAAAGAGCTTGACTACTGAGGCCTTTCAGATGCGTGTAAATATGTACGTACACAAACATTATATTCTCAACGGAGAAGCAAATGGTCGTAAGTGAAGAATTGCAACCTTTATTATCGGAAATGTGCTTTTTTGTTTTTTCTCTTGAGTATGTTTAGTTTTTTTATTGCCTATTTGTGCTTGTGACCTTAGCACCAGGCCTTAGTTTGGCAAATGTGCGGCCAAGGAAGAATACAAAGTCAACTGGAAACTTTGCAATGCTGCTTGAAGGAGGTAATCTGGTGTTGTGTGTCCCAGTGACTAATTTGCAACAGTGCAACAATGTAGCCAGATAAGGACAATGGCACTTAATGGGTTAGTCAGGTAATGCCTAAACTGTTCTATAGGCCTCGGCTCCAGGGTCATTTATTAGCAGTGTTGGTTGCTCTGGGGTCTTATTGTCCCTCAATCCATTTTTGTTGCAGCTTCATTGTCCCACTGTAACTGGATATTCCACAGCAGCAAATGCAAAAGGCCAGCTGACATTGTGCATGAAACCACAACCCACATTTAATGAACACAAAACAAAAAAGTCACTTTGGATCATAATTGAATTAATATCTCTTCATTTCAAAAGTAAATGCAACCGTTCTGCTTATGGAGAAACCACAATTATTACGTGTGTTGTTTCTGACGTAGTTCCGCATGCAGCAACGTGCATATCTCATGGGTCTATTACATGGAGTTACGAATCAAAAGCTGAAAAAAACTGTCAATGTTTCTGGTGGTTGTGTGCGAGTGTGTACAATGGTTGTATATACGTATTCTCTTGATGTGTACTTTTTAAAAGACCATCAGACATTTTCCGTAATATTTGATCTTTCAGAGTACAACGGGAGCAAGGACTAAGGTTTTTAATTACAAGAGTAGAAACGGGCAACTGAGATTACCGCCTCAGTAGCTTTATATAGTTACATTTTATGCTTTTTGTGTTTGTTTTTGTAGAGGTAATAACCTCTGCATTGTGACTAATTTCTACTGTGAGTGCTTGTATAGCCAGAAAATGAAACTGAAAATAAATAAGATTGAACATTTGCATAAAGATCAGATCGCCATTCCCATGAATTTGTAAAAGCTGTCTATCACTGTTTTCCCCCATAACTGAAGTATGAATAACTTTTTGTTGAGCCCTTCCAGAAGAACTCCTAAACTCTGTACCAGGAGCTCAGTGCAGCCACACAAAACGCACTCTTAATACTTCCTGAAAATAATCTCAGTTGGAAATTAAGCTTTCACAGGGTCTGTCTAATCAATAAATAATAATAATAATAATACTTAATTCATTATTGGGACTAGGTTGTGCAGCAGATTCATTCTCAAGTCTTGCACTTTAAACTTTTGCTTTTCAGATTTACTTGTATTATTATTATTATTTTGTGTAATTGTATCTCTTCTGCACATTATATTCACAAGTAACAAGCTTAAGCAGGACTTCTGTTTTCTGGCTATACAACAGATTGATTTCTTTTGACTTTCTATGCACATTAGATACATTTTAACACATGTATTCATTCTGTAGTTCCTACTGATGTTTTGTAACAGCCTTGTGTGTTTGTGTGGGTTCCCAAATATACCATGCAGTTCCCAGATTTCATTTTCTTTTTTTTTTTCTTCAAGTTAATTAGGTGTCATTGCTTCAGTTTTTTCCCCTCCTAATATGAAGTCAGTTTGCATCGTGCCCCCAAAAATCTGCTGGGGAGGTGCAAGTCCATTCTACACAGAGCATCAAGTAGTATCCCTGCTGCATGCTGTACACTGCTGGCATTGAGCACTGTATCCATGGTGAAATTGCCAGCAGTACCACCAGCTTTCTGCAGCATGTCCAAATCAAGAAAGCAATCATACATGACAGGGTGTTCCAATATGCGATTGCTGTATGAATTGGCTCCTCCCCACCCCTGTGCTGTTATTGTGACATCTGCACAGGTCGGAACACTTGTTAGCCAATCAGGAAGCTTCCACTATTCTTGCCATTTTATAAATTAAAAAGCAGGCTGTTTATCGGCCAGAATACATATTGAACAGTGCTGCTGTTCAATACCGACTCGCGAATAACAATGTATGATACTCACTATTCTATGTGTAATGCAGGGCTTTATTTTACCTATGAGAATGCAATTTGATCATCTCAGCCATGTGCCATCTTATAAAGAAAGATTGATATTTATTCCATATTGCCACAAACTTGTGTCTTTTAAAATATGGAGAACAAATTAATTCATATGAAAATTAACAATAAAGAAGTGATAATAAAACTAATTCAGGGGTGGTACAACAGAATTGTGTACAGTATGTTAGACACACCAGGATGCTTAATCCAAACTAAATTTAAAAACAGGAGCAAGAAAAAGACCCATTCCCGATAGCTAAAAAAGATACTGGATTATATTTCATACGAGCAGAAGAGAATAGCTAAAAATACACTTGTATGCAAAGTAATGTTACAGCATGGGCCACTTAATCTTACAAATACAATCATGAACTTCATCCAACGAACCAAGCAGGACTGGCCTTGACCTGGATCCCAATCTGAAGGGGTTAGCCTGGGACAGGTGGCACAGAAGGGAAATCCTGTTGGGCTAAATCAGTGGTGACCAAAGTTGGCCCTTCCACACCTGGTCCTTAAAATTAACCATTTAAGCCTCCCTCCAGACCCTGAAGTAGTTAATTCTATAATTGTACCTGTTAAAACCAATGGAATGGCCCTCCAGGACTGTGACTGGACACCTCTGAAAAACCACTTGAGCTGACCTTGTGTTAGTAGCTCAGCCCACGAACCCCTGCAGGACGGGAGCTGTAGAAACAGACAGCTGGCCTGCATCTCGCTGCCAAGACAGGAAGCGAAGCCAGTCCTGTACAGAATGGCGCAAGCAGAGAAGAGAAGGTCGTTGGAAAGACTTGGCCACTTGACTGCACTTCAGATTGGGGAGGGATTTATTTATTTATTTATTTAGATTGTTTTGTTGTTTTTAAATGTTGCACAAAACCAATACTGTAATCTACATGTACTCCACAGATGGAATGTGGGCTTGTGTTGCCTAGATATTAAAGACCTATGGTAAGAGTGCTGGAGGAGTTGGATGTGTTTGGAGTCTCTTCTTCCCCGCTAACACCTCCCTCAGCTCCTTCATTAAACTAGACGACACATTTCCCAGCCTCTATGGCCTGGGATATCCCGTTTATTTAGTCAGCCCCTGTGTTATTAAATGTAATATAGTAAAATTCAGACAGAACTTCAGGTTTTTTAATATCCTGACATTTGAAAAATCAACCCCCCCCCCCCCAATTCACAAAAAAGCCATATTAACAGAAATACTAATATAACTATTTTATTGTCATATTTAAGTATTTACAAGAATGCACATAGCCCTGCCCTAGCGTGAACTCGCTTCACGTTACTGTTTAAAAACATGTTTTAAACCCATTACTCATTTAAACAATGAAACACTTTTCAATGGACCATTTCTTTCATTTGTTTGACCTAAGCATCAATACATTCAAATGGGGTATTTTTGCACTTAATATATACTTTCAAAACTGAAGATTGTTTTGCCAAGACTCTTGATCTCCATTAAATAAGAAAGCATGTCCAGGGTCGCTCAAAAGCCACTTGGCAGGGGAGGAGAAGGTATGCGTGACGGCAGGTAGCAACAAAAGACAAAGACAAGAATATGGTATGTTTTCATAACATCATTCAATAGTGTGCTATAACAGCTGACAAAGGAGCCCCAGTAATACAGTTTGACAAACATGTCGACGACTATCCTTAACTCAATTCCACACGGCTCTTCGGTCTGACTGATTAGAACATTACGGCTAGCCTAAAAGCAACCGAGCTCTGTTACGCGGTCATTCACCATGAACAGCTTGCAATTCCTGAGGATGCTCTGGGTACAAACAGTGAGCAGCAACAGAGAGACCTGCCAGGACAGTGCCCAGCTCTGAGGCAAGCAGACAAGCACATCACCCTCTATTAGCCAGAGAGGAATAGATAAATACATAAATAAGTAGGGTATAGAATTAGACAGGCCGACGAGTAACACTAGAGAAAAAACTTGACTAAATCATTTTTCATGGCAGCCCAACTGAGCCGATGTGAATTCCTTCCTGGCGGGGATTAGAGGCACCATGCTTACACCTAGATCTGTAGCTGGGTGAGACTCAGACACAGTGAGTACTGGCAACACTTTAAATCATTGGCTTCAAATCATACTGTATTTACAGTATAATTGTAAATCTCGAAAAACTACTCACTTCTAAATCTTTTGTAGTCATCTTTGTATTACTTTAGTATAAATACATGTTAATTTGGATTCATGTGTTGTTTTTTTCTGACTTTATGTGAACGAAAAGACACACATTTGCCCATTTGCCCATTGGAAATAGTGATATTTTGAAATATCATTGTCCTGGTCACAAAAGCAAAGTTTGTGGGGAATAATAGCCATGTTCTATACTTTTGAGGCATAAGCAATTAGGAAATAACACTTACTACCCAGGAACAAAAAAAAAAAAAATTGTATTACACAGTGCTGTCATAAAACATTGTGATCACTTTTAAAAAATAAATACATTTAAAAAGAAAAATCAATAGGAATACATTAGAACTCCAACCACAGAAAATTGAATATTGTGGCGAAACTTAATTTCCCTTTTAGAGTGTTTTTGATTTGTACTTAGGAGAGTAAGGGCGGGTATCTTGTGGAAACCCAGCTGACCATATATAGCAGTCAAGGTTTGTTTTCACACAAACGTGCGTTTAATATAAAAACTAAAAAGATAAGGAGATTTATTACCACGAACCTGGAGGAAATCAGTAATTGGGGTTGAAACATGCAGGGTGCTTAACACTTCTAGGAGCAGGTCTTGCAATGGGCTCAGAGCACACCAGGCTGCCTGATCCCGACTGGAGCAATGCTGTGCTCAGCTCCAAACCCTGTGGTGTTCCCTGCTCCTCTCGGGCCGGGCCGGGCTGGGCTTAGTCTCAAACCCTGCTCCGGAGCCATGGTTAAGGAACAGAGTCTCCATTTTCTGCTGCTGACTTGGCGCTGTGCAGTGCAGCCTGGATTCGGAAATGTGTCCTGGACTCCATGGAGTAATTCTTGTAATTGTGCCTGAAAAAGACAAAGGAATAAAATATATATTTAACACACATTTTTCTTTTGTTATGCAAAGGCATGTAGTTTGTATATTTTGTGTGTGTGTGTGTGTGTATATATAATCTTTATTACTTTGGTATAAGTGAAATATATTTTTCAATGGCAATAGTGATCTTTACAGTATGCATGTAGCACAATGTACTCTTGTTATACAAGAGGTGAACGCGTTGGCAGTTCAGATTAACATTGTCTGTCCAAGCTTGCCCACTAGTGGTAGAAGGTAGGTACGGTTTCTTCCCTGCATCTGTTAGTGAGTTTTAACTTCTCTGAAGCCGGTCTACATAGGTCTCCATTTCACATTTCGGCATTAAAGTATGATGCCAATTATTACTAATATTTTCGTTCATTGTGCCTGGGTCCACTGTTTGCTTACTTTGCAGTTTCCAGGTATTTCACCCCCTCTTCTTTTCTTCCCAGCTCCATGCAAAGCAGACCGTGTTCTAGCAAGGCATTTGGCACTAAATAGTGATCGTATTTAATTTGAGTTTCACTGCAATACACAAGCAAAATGAAAAGGTGAACAGCGCAGCCAGTAGAAATAGTTCACAAATATTCAACACAACAGAGCAGCAGGTGAAGTATGCACACTGACGGCAGGGCAGTGAAATGCAGTGTGGGGGAACATTGGAAGCATGTGCTAGAACAGTGACTCCCAACTCTGGCCCTCAGTCCAGCTATATATTCCAACCAGGTCTAAGGGTCAGTCAACTCATTTAAGTTGATTGCAAGGGGGGGATAAGGGGTTGTCACAAATGCATCACCTGACACACGTCTACGAGAAGCCATCCATCGGAAAGAAAGATGAATTACTGGGGCTCCCTATGCCCACCAATGATAATTCCCAGCACACTGGCTGAACTTCCAGGCAACGCCAGTAGAATTATACAGTGTTAATTATGTCGTAACCCAGTTGGCTGCAAACCTGTGTTCCAGTTCCCAACTGTTGCCTATTGCTCCTGAAATTCCCAGCAGGGTTGGAATGGTCTTGCTGAACCAGCAGCTCACTAAGGATGCTACTCCGATCACGAGGCAGCAACAACATACTTTATGTGGATGAGGTTGAAATACTGCTCTGCCTCTTCATGACACTCCAGGTGCTTCAGACAGAGTCCTTTCAGAAAGCTCACCAGACACTGGTCATCTACTGTGTGCTCCGTCACTGCAAGAGAGCACAGGGTCAGCTGAGACACAGGTCGAGAAGGAAAGGGTCTGCAGGTACAGCAGGTCATCTCAGTTACAGCAGAGAAGGGTTGCTGGTGTGTTGTACTGCAAACACCACTAGAGGGCGCTTACCAGGCGCTTGCTCCAGGGTCCTCTGCGCCTGGTTCAGTGTGTCCAGCATTCCCTCAGTCAGGTCCCTGTGCTTCCCTATGACTGCATACCCGTTCCAAATGTACATCATTTCCTGAAACGACAGCAGAACACATCCTTTCAATAAGAACAACAGGATCTACAAGCACTGCGCAACACGTTGTGCTTCTCTGTCCGGGCTAATGTGGGAGTGGAGCGAAAATATCAACTGCAAGGTTTCTAATTCTTTAGACAGCACATCGCCCTGGATTGGATAAACTATTTCTCAGGGGTAATTCCAGGAAAAAAAAAAAAAAACACACAGAGATTCCCCTGAGCTATACTATGTAAAAATGTTCTAATAAAAATCAATCTTGGCTTCTACTAGTAGAGGGTCATCAAACTGTACCCTGGTGTATGCAAAAACATAATAGATAAAAAAAAAGTAAGATGCAAAACAGAAATACAGAAGCATAATAAAATGCATTTTCATTTCACGAAAGCTGGGACACAGATTCACACAGATTCCAAATCCAAATAATAGACTACAGTATTTTTTATCAGGAACCAAATAAGATGCAAATGAGAACTACAGAATTTGCAGGAGGTTGAAGCTGCCTGCCAGATGAATCAGGACAGAGGGTTGAAGCTGAAGGCCTTTGACTCACCAGAGGCGCCACTGGCAGAGGGAGGGGGTTGGGGGAGAGGTATCGCCTCGCTTTGCGGATTGCAAACTTCTCCGTCGGCAGCGACTTCCCGGCTATCTTCTGTTTCATCCCCGGCACTTGTCTGCGGGTGGAGAAAAAAAAATAGACTAATAAAACTATTTAAAACAAAAAACAAGTTTGCTTCTGTCTTTCCTCAGCTGCAAATGTTAAATATTTGACAGGGTTTCAATTGTAGTGCGCAGCTGTATAATCACTCAGTCCCTGTGAGCTAATCAAAACACTGGATTCATGAATATCCCTGGAATCTCCTGGTCTCTGTTCCACCTGTACTCTACTTCACTGAAGCAACTGAACCATCTGCTGGTTCTCTGACCCTCCAAGACCATGTTTGTGCGCTTCTGCTGTATGCTTTACTTCACCCCTCATGTCTCCTTGTTCATGTTATTTAAAAAATAAAAACCCAAGGAAGTATTCCCACCTGAAGATTTCCACCTCATCCTCCCCAAAGGGCCTGCAGTCCTCTTCAGTGAACATGCTGAGGTAGGCAGCTTTCATGTAAGCATAGGTAGCCTGTCACAAGAAAAAGAACATGCATTCAAAATTATGCACTATTTCCATTGCCAGATATGCCAGAGGTTCTACTGTATCCATTAGAACATTAATTCTCAAGAACGCTCCTTGCCAGGTTTCAACACAACTGAATGAGTAATTGCAGGTATTTTGTATTTCTCTTTTACTTTGGGGATCTCTTTCAGCTTGTGTTCCCCCAGGTGTGTAAAATCAACTTTGTCCAGAACAATCACAGAGTGTCACAATGGTGTGCCAGCACTGCCACCTGCTTCAATTACTGCACAGCAGCAATTTCAATGCCAGCAGCCCTAGGTTGTTCCTGCATTTAGGTTCATAAAACCACGCTGTGACGGAGTCCCTTTGGTTAGAGCTGAGGGACTGGGAGGGCAGTGTGGTCTAGTAGTTAGAGCTGAGGGACTGGGAGGGCAGTGTGATCTAGTGGTTAGAGCTGAGGGACTGAGAGGGCAGTGTGATCTAGTGGTTAGAGCTGAGGGACTGGGAGGGGGAAGGCAGTGTGATCTAGTGGTTAGAGCTGAGGGACTGGGAGGGCAGTGTGGTCTAGTAGTTAGAGTTGAGGGAATGGAAGGTAGCGTGTGCTTGGGGGTGCATGGAGAAAGAGAGTGGGGTTGATTCTACCGTGCGCGCTCCTCACCTTGGACCAGGAGTTCTCTTTGCAGAGCAGGTCTGCGTAGAAGTAGGCCATCTTCCATTGACGCTTGTAGGTGAAGCACCACATCAACTCCCAGAAACACATGTGATGGAACTGCTTCCAGTGCTGCTGGGCCGCGCAGCACTCCTCAAAGCGGGCAATAGCCTGGGCAGAGAGAGCAGCGGGTCAGGCACATGGATAGAGAGGACACAGGTTTAATACAGTACAGGTGAATTAGATAAAGGAATAGAATATATTTAAGCAGGATAGATCCAAGGCAGATAGACCCTTGGTTTAAATAAGCCAGTAGTGTTTCAAATGTTTACCAAATGCATAGATATTGATAATATTTTACTAATACTGTATTTGCATCCCTTATAGTATCTTGATGCATTGCAAACTATAAATTGAACATTTTTTGTAAAAACAAAGGTGCAGATGAAGAGCTGCCAAAGTGAAATATAAAAAGATGATGACTACGAACACTAAATCAATTGAAGTACTCATTCCTTCAAAACGTGTATGATAGGTTAAACGGTAAAACGGCAGTTTATGCAGGTTTAACTGTTTAGTGTATTAAACTGTAGATTTACAGCCTTACAGGACTGCATGTTTAAAGGTCTCATCCAGCAGTACAGCCCCTCCTATACCAATACAAATCACCAGACAGAATTGAGCCCTGGCTGTGAGGGAGACTGATCCAGAAACACCAAGCCCAATCTTGCTTAGCTTCAGGCAAAGGCTCAAAACTAGCAATTATACTAATACCATATCTGACTGTACATATAACATATACATTCCATTTTTTTCTTTCTTCTAATAAGACTGTGCAACATTGTCTCCCAGTCTCTGAAGCCTTCCCCTCCCCCTACACATATGCTGTACACGATCCTCAGCGATACTCACTGCATCCAGGTTGCCTTTGATTTCCTCTATTCGGCCAGCGAAAAACAGGAAGATAGCACCCTGAGATAAGAAAGAAAAGCCAAACCCAAAACACCAAGTTAATACACAGTTAGAAAGAAACAAACAAACAAAGGTGCGATCAAATGGCAGTTTTTAGCTTCACTGTTCAACATGCGGTCCCTGATCTCTGTCAGTGAACATGGTAACTGCCTTGAATTGTCAAGAATCTTCTCAAAACTGGAACCATACACTCCTAGCCTCTTTCTAGGAGGATATTACGAGGACCCCTCTATGTGCTCCTATAGGGACACCAGTATTCTCCCAGTTAAAACCTGCCTTGCTCTATACTGCCTTTTGCTCCTTATTACAATGCATTTGCAGCACTAGGAGGTTATAAAAATGGGGCAGACATTAAAGAGAGTATGGTATTTTGTTTTCTAGCTTGCATTAGTAATATTGATAGAAGATTTTACAGAAGAATAAAATCTCAGCTCTCTTTTTTTTTCTCACCTTGGGATATCGCTTCAGATAGGGTTGCAGGAGTGCCTCTGCATCTCCCACATCCCCTTCTCCTGTCCCTGGATGAAAAGAACAGGAGACAGTTTGAGTCAAGGAATGCAACCTATCCACCAGGCTGCAGCACAGAGCACATGGGGAGGGCTCTTACACTCACTGCGATACGGGGTGTGTGAGTCATACTCTGACACACAGGGAGGAAAAGGAGCGGTGCTTGAAAACGCCACTCAGGATTTATTTTAGTAGCAGCACACAGAAAGAAAAAGCACACATCCTTACCAACAATGGGTGTGTGTGTGTGTGTCCTGGTTCAGTGTGTGCGTCAGTGTCCCAGTTCAGTGTGTGTGTGTGTGTATGTGTGTGAGTGTCCTGGTTCAGTGTGTGAGTGTTCTGGTTCAGTGTGTGTGAGTGTCCTGGTTCAGTGTGTGTGTGTATATGTGTGTGAGTGTCCTGGTTCAGTGTGTGTGTGTGTGTGTCAGTGTCCTGGTTCAGTGTGTGTGTGTGTGTGTGTGTGAGTGAGTGAGTGAGTGAGTGAGTGAGTGAGTGAGTGAGTGAGTGAGTGTCCTGGTTCAGTGTGTGTGTGTGTGTGTCAGTGTCCTGGTTCAGTGTGTGTGCGAGTGTGAGTGTTCTGGTTCAGTGTGTGTGTGAGTGTGTCCACACTGTCTATGTAGCCCTTGCTCTCGCTGTGTTGTACGTGGAGCTCCAGTCCTTACCTAGTACGAAGCTCATGAAGGTGTGGTAGCAGAGCAGTAGCATGGTGCACAAGAAGGCCCTGAGGCTCTGTGTGGACGCCCCTTCCTGAAGCTGCTGCAGACCGTACTCCTGAAACCAGAACAAAGAAATAAAACTACTACTACCACGACTACTACTAACTAAACATTTCATTTACATCCCTTCTGAACCAGTTTCTCTTTACATTTAGTTAAATGTCCATTCTTGTTAGCACCCTCTAACTGAGAACCTTTTTCCATCAGTCAACACAACTGTTAAAAAACATTTACCTTGTTGCCAGAAAAGCCAACAAACTCCAGAAGCCGAAGTATCCTTGTGGGTAGCAGGGATAGCGTCTGAATAAAGGATTGAAATCAAACAAGTCACTTCCACTGTGGTCAAGTTTCCTGCCTCTGTTCACGGTAAAGCTGTGGGGTTTTTATGATGACTTTTCAATCAGTTTAAACAAATTTTTAAAACAAAGTCATGATGAAATAGGAAAAAAATTAATGTCAATGAGCCCCCCCCCCCCAATTGAAAATGAACAGTATGATTGTCTGCAGCACTGCTTCAGAAACCTGGCCAAGCAACCTTGCTTTAACATTGGATATATTGGTTTTAAGCTGGCATTAAGATGTCCTCATTTACGAACGCAGGTGATATTTTTATATTGTAGTGTCGCTTGGTAAAGGAAAGCCTGTCACCTAAGTACAGTACATTGTGTGAGGAATGCCCATACCAAGTTTCATCACAATTGAATGATACAGCTAAAAGCATACACACACATCAGAGATCCTACAGCACATTTTGAAAAGCAAGAGGATTCAAATCAGGAGTGATCCACTCACCAGGTTAAAGGCTCCCATCCCAAGCTTCACGCCCCCCTCGAAATGACTGTGACTGACCCCTCGAGTGTACTGGGCTGACTGCACAATGCTGTGGAGCTCTCTTCAAACACAAGAAAGACACGCCAGCACATTTACAAGAAGTACGCCAGCTCTGACACTGTGGTATCAGCACTCATTAAACCTGAATGTCATATGCAGACAGGCTAAAAGAACTGAATCTGTTCAGTCTTGAACAAAGAAGACTACGCGGCGACCTAATTCAAGCATTCAAAATTCTAAAAGGTATTGACAATGTCAACCCAAGGGACTTTTTCGACCTGAAAAAAGAAACAAGGACCAGGGGTCACAATGGAGATTAGACAAAGGGGCATTCAGAACAGAAAATAGGAGGCACTTTTTTACACAGAGAATCGTGAGGATCTGGAATCAACTCCCCAGTAATGCTGTTGAAGCTGACACCCTGGGATCCTTCAAGAATGATTGATGAGATTCTGGGATCAATAAGCTCCTAACAACCAAACGAGCAAGATGGGCCGAATGGCCTCCTCTCGTTTGTAAACTTCTTATGTTCTTAAGTTCTTTATCCAGCTATCTGCCTACCCTCAGTCATGTTTAAACATGAATTAGAATTCAGCCACTCAGCTTGACATTTCTTGAAACATTTATTGTGAACAGGGTTAGGGTGCATTCCTAAACTCAATGTTGAACACGAATGCCACTAAAAATCCTTCCTAATCAACGATGACGGCTATTTGCAGAGCTGGCTCAACGTGCTCAGAGTCTAGGATCTGGGGAGCGAGTCAACACAAAAGAGGGCAGCACCCACAACAAGCATACAACTGTAAATAAAATAAATACATTCTGTACATGAATGTGTACAAAAGGATACGAATCACAAAGAATATCCTATTTTGATTCATGATGCTATAAAGGATTATGATACATTTATTTTTACTGCATTTAAAAATGTATAGTCCACCTTCATTCAACAAAGCGCTCCCGCCTACACGGAATTGTTGACATTTTAGTGGAGTTTTTGTTTCAACGCTGGAAACAGAGGTTGGGTTTTGGTATGCAGCCTAAAACAGACTATTAGATGCATCAAACTACAAGTAGCTGCACGTTTTCTTTTAACAAGTGTAATTTAAAGATATGTTAAGCATTTTCATGTGCAAATAAATACAGTAAGTACATGGAAGGGATTTACTTGTAGGTTTGGTAACTGCTCCGCACTTTGATTCCTCCTCTGATGAAACTTATCATGTTTTCATCCTGAAACAAAATGCATAAAATGGTGCCAATAATGTACTTAATAACCCTGATCCCTTCATTAATGCTGTGTAGCGATTATTAAGTCAAGGTATTAATAACCCTGATCCCTTCATTAATGCTATGTAGCGATTATTAAGTCAAGGTATTTCTTTTTCGAAGGAGTGGAATATGCATGGAAGCATGATACAATGTAAATCTCCTACTATTTTCTTTGTTAAGAGAATGACAGACTATGGGTCCCATTTGGACTCTGTGGGTATGTGCAGAATTCAAGACTGATTAACACCTTTTTTTTAAAAATGTTAAATTCTCTAAAATTTTACCTATTTTTATTTTCCTACCCAAAAAGAAGAAAAATACCACCCCAAAAACAGAACCCCTTAAAATAAATGATTTAATGGACTTCAGAAATGTATTTACCTGGAGAAAAGTAAGGGCTGCCCTCTGTAGCAGGCACTCTGCATAGCACACCTCAGCATGAATTTCCTCTGGGCAGAGGGGAGATAAAAAGAGTTATCTGCTTACAGACAAAGCATTTGTAAATGTTTAGGTTTGCTCATACTGCAAAACTAACATGTTTGTCCTGAGCACATTGCCATTAAGAGAGCAAGTTTAACCAGTAGCTACAGTAAACATCCACACCTGAACCTGTTCTTATTATTGCTGAAAAGGCAAGGCAAGGCAAGGCAAGGCAAGGCAAGGCAAGGCAAGGCAAGGCAAGGCAAGGCAAGGCAGGGCAAGGCAGGGCAAGGCAAGGCAAGGCAAGGCAGGGCAAGACAAGACAAGACAAGACAAGACAAGACAAGACAGGGCAGGGCAGGGCAGGGCAGGGCAAGACAAGACAGCAAGAGGGCAGGGCAAGGCAGGGCAAGGCAAGGCAAGGCAAGGCAAGGCAAGGCAGGGCAAGGCAAGGCAAGGCAAGGCAAGGCAAGGCAAGGCAAGGCAAGACAGGGCAGGGCAGGGCAAGACAGGGCAGGGCAAGACAAGGCAGGGCAAGGCAGGGCAAGGCAAGACAAGACAAGACAAGACAAGACAAGGCAAGGCAAGGCAGGGTAAGACAAGACAAGACGGGGCAAGGCAGGGCAGGGCAGGGCAGGGCAGGGCAGGGCAGGGCAGGGCAGGGCAAGACAAGACAGGGCAAGACAGGACAGGGCAGGGCAGAACAAGAGGAGACAAGACAGGGCAGGGCAGGGCAGGGCAGGGCAGGGCAGGACAAGACAAGGCAAGGCAAGGCAAGGCAAGACAGGACAGGGCAGGGCAGAACAAGAGGAGACAAGACAAGACAAGACAAGACAGGACAGGGCAGGAGAAGACAAGACAAGACAAGACAAGACAAGACAAGACAAGGCAAGGCAAGGCAGGGTAAGACAAGACAAGACGGGGCAAGGCAGGGCAAGACAAGGCAAGACAGTGCAGGGCAGGACAGGGGACCCCCTGAAAAAGACTTCCTATCCTGCCATGTAACACTGAATACCTAATAGTGGATTGGATTGTTTCCAGTTACGAATGGTGGCAGCATCATTGAACTAACCTTCTGTAAACTGCTCCCCAGCCTGCCTGTTGATTAGACTGTTAAAGGAACCTGCCACAGTGGACTTCCTCCGGAACCTGAGAGAGAGGGGGGGGGGGGGGGGGGGGGTTGAGGTTGAGGTTAAATAAAAAGTTCCAGCCCCACTATAGCTGTGGTATGTATTTAATGGCCCTGTATCACCTCTACAGCTGAAGATACTGTACATGTTTCGACAAGGTTTAAAAACTGCAGTTAGATGTTCGCTGGACTTCCACAGTAAAGGTCCTGTCTCCTTCAGGACTGAGGAATAGCGACGCATGTTACCACAAACGCAATGTAAAAAAAGCACTCATCTTGTCTGAAGCTGAAGCACATGCAGGTTATCTAAAGGATTTGAACTGTACTTTCTGCTCAATGTATGTTATTAATGCAGGAGATAAGGCAGGGGGTGGCTAATTGATTTAAACAGGGTCATGTGGAGTGAGACATGTGATCCGACTGTTTATTGTGTTTACTCTCCCTCTGCAGCAAGAAATTGGTTCAGCCGTCTTCATAACCCCTGCTCTGGGCCCTTCTTTATTATATTGATTAAAGTTCCGATTTAATATTTCAGCAGGACTAACGCAGTCGGCTTGCTTCTAAAACACCCCTTCGATGGTGTAACAATCAAGTGAAACATTCAACTGTATGCCAGTCAAGTGCACAGATTTAATCTAGTGTAGCAATAAAGCAAAGTGAATCCCATGCGTCATCAGTCCCTGCTCTTACTTTTGGAAACCGTTTAAAAAACAAACAATTGAGCTGTACATCCAAAGCCCATTCCAGTGACGGACGAGGGTCCTAGCATGGGGGCATCACGATATGGAGCTGTGCTGGAATCAGTCAGCCCGGCACTCCTGAAAACTGCACCCATTCAAAGCAGCATGCATGGGACGTGGCAGCTGCTGCCCTCTGTTCTGTTCTTCCCCTTTCAGATGACTCGGTGTAGCTCTATATCAATGCAGATATGTTACCCTACCTCTGGCACACTGTCTGAGCATCTTTCATTGTGTTCCCTGCTGCCAATATATCCAGAGGGTCAAAGGTCATCATAGCCTGCATCTCCAGGATTGTGGCGTAGGTGAGGGCATGGTACATACTGTCCTTGTTTCTGGAAGTTGGGAGGAAAAGAAAGAAATGACATTTCCAGCAAAATATCAGCATGAGCAGCCTGGGTTTCCCCTCTGCTGTATGTCCACCCATGTAAAGTGTAAGGGTGGCTTTCACATCAATTCCAATAATCACATTGGAGAAAATAATGTATACTTAATCAACAGAACTTTTGAAGACACTGACTGGATCTGAAGTCTGCCATCACTGCACCCAAATCAAGCTCCTGCTCGTTACCCTCGGTACAAACCCTGATGATAGTCCTGCAATATGATTGCAACTTCTGGAGCCAAACTGGCAGAGGAAACAGCACGGCAGGCAGCTTAGACTTCAAATACGCAATATTACAGGGTAGCGAAAGTAAAAAAAAAACAACTATTTTAAAGAAAGTAAAACAAATACAAAATGAGAAACAGCTGTCAAGTTAAGGCCTCAATCCTAGTGTTTTCCTATCATAAAATGCTGTATATGATGTAAAATTTACGAAGATGGGCACAGCCACCTCAGAGCCACAGCACAAGAGGACCCCACAGCTCAGGGCAACTTACAGGCAGGCCTGCAGGCACTTGGCCAGTCTACAGGATTCCGAGGACACCCTGGCTGACCTAGGCCCTCCCCACCCGGGTGGCGCTCGGCCAACTGTGTGCCACCCCCTGGGAACTCCTGTCCATGGCCGACAGTGGAGTAACCTCGACTCAAACCGGCGACCTCCAGGCTATAGGGCAGATCCTGCACTCCACGCGGAGTGCCTTTGCTGGATGCACCACTCAGGAGTCCCCAAACAGGGCATATTTGAGTTTAATTATAGCATATTTTGTACGTGATACTAGCCACAAGTTGTATTTTTCCCCCTAAACGGCTACGAGATGAACAGAGCCATGGGGACTGGCTTTAACGCCCAGGGTGAGCCGATCCAAGTCTGTCCCTACAGCAGCTGGCATATAATGCAAGGATCACAGCCATGCTGGGCTGCGTTGGGAGCTGTGGATACAGGCAGGGGCAGAGTACAGGGCCTCTAAGAATGTGGATCTTCTCTAAGCCATCATACAGCAACCTCACCTAACAGTCACTAGTTGACATACCTGTTCAATACACCTTTATTTGGTGAATTAACGATTTGCTAAAGAGGGTTAGGCTGTGTGTACCCAGTGGGAGGAGGTAAGAACTTTGTGTCCGGATAAGAGTTCAAATATAGATTGGGATTTTTTCATTTATTTTACCTGCAGATACCTTGTTTTGCAGTAATACAGATCACTATAACAAATCAGCTGAGAAGGATGCCATTATTAACACTTACCCCTCACGTTACTAATATTATTTTGATTAACATCAGGTTTCATTCATGACTGTAGCGTTCCAGTGTAAAAGCTGTACAAGCACAATACATACTGGGATTGCTCAGCGGGCACATCCTTTACAAACTCTATTAAGGCGATGTGGCTTCTGAGAACAGGTGTAATGCAAGGCACTCATCGAAATTCACTGTCATTGTTATGGCAACAAACGTATGAGAAATAGATTGACATTAGGCTTGCTGAACAATAGATGTTAGAAACTTGTTGTGGTTGTTATTGTCAGGTGCATAAGGCAACCAGGGTTACACAATAGCAGTGATGTTATTACATTCTGTATCCAAATGAGAGAATACATGGGGTTTATTTCTCCACTGAACTGGTTACCATGACGTTACAGGGGACAGCACTCTCAAGAGAAGCAACAACAACAAATATTCAGTGCTAATTTTGCCCTTTAAAGGGTACATAAGGACCTTTTTATTTTACTGTGTTACATGTTCCCATGTGTTGCTACAACTGTTTCAGTAAGGTGTGTGTTGTTTTAATTATTATTATTTTTTCACATCTTGACCACTTTTTTTCACTTCTAAATTGCAGTGATCTCTGGCAGTTTCTGTTATTGCTCCAAGATGGCCTTTTGTGTATTTCTCAGAACTACATTTCCCATTATCCTCCTGCTCACTGGTAAATCCATCTCAGTTACATATGCGAGCAGGAGGATGATGGGAAATGTTGTTTGAGTGTTCCATGCAGGTCAATGTGAAGCCATCTTGGAGGCAATGGAATGCAATTTAAAAGTTCAAAAAAGTGGTCAAAATGTAAAAAAAATTAATTAATTAAAACAACACACACCTTACTTAACCAGTTGTAGCAACACAGTAAAATACAAAGGTCCTTATATACCCTTTAAAGGGAATATAATGTTATCATTACAGATCTGCACAAGAGGAACTATTACTTATTAAATTATATGCCCTGGATTATACATAATATAGTAGGTTAAAAATGGGAAGGTTCTGTTCAAACACACACACAGCAGGCACCTTCAAAACACGATACAGTGCAGCATACTGACCACACACAGTAAATAATTAATACGTATTAATCTCTGGCAACAAGTTGTTCCAAGACTTCAAGGCTTTGTTAAAAATACATATTGATTAAACCAATGTCAACTCAAGGCAAGCTGCAATGGACTGCACGTTTGTATTTAACCAATCAGTGTGAACAGAAGCTGTGTCAGAGAGCAACGATACACGAAGGTTACAATACAACACCCATGAGGACTTGCAGGTCTTTGGGTGATGTGGAGTAAGATCAAATCATTAAAATATGGCAACTATAAACCACAAGTTTTCTTTTTGGTGGACTGCTAGTACAGTAGATGCTGAAAAAGTGCATAGTGATTTTTATCTCATTGTACACAACCTTTATCACGATATATCATGAGATTGCTACGCAGCTTTCCTGGAGAGTAGGTAACATTTTTTTTTTTAAATCCCATGGACCAAAATAGATTTCCCTTGTTTGGAAGTCAATGATGCTGCCTTTTATTTGTTCCTTTCTTTATTTGACCTTTTATCCCGGAACGCGTGTTTCCTAGTAACAGTACATCATGCACGTCATGGAAACTGTTTATGTGGGAATGGTCCATTAACATCCTTTGTGATTAGAACCAAAACTACCGCATACAAAGCATGTGCAAGAAGGGTTACGGGTTGCGCATTTGCTGCTGTAACAGTATACTGCCTGCGAGTCTGGACTGTTTGCACTTACAATGTAGTGGGCAGGGCTCCACCAACTGCAAGTCAACCATGTCCTCTCCAGCCATCACATGATCTGCTCTGAATGAACAAATTCTCCAAACTCAGCAACAAAGCATGGCCTTGTATTGAAACCTTTCGAATAAATAAATGACAACATGGGAGAAATGCAAGATGTGCCAGTCAGATTTCCTGTACCGGGTTACAGTATGCATGTCTGTGGTTTCAATCCTTTACCTGCTCTGGAAAGCAAATATTTTATGTGTGTTATTAAAATATACAAGATCCCAGATTTAGCAGTCTGATTTTGTATACAGTTGTATAACTTTGTGCACACCAGTTTTAATTATTAAATTACACTGCAGGACATTCACTGCATTCCTGTGCTGGGGTGAAAAGGTCATGTAATTTAAGTCTGTTTATGACCGGCCCGCCCTCAGCATTCTTTTTCAAACATTTTTTTATTTTATTTTATTGCACAAGGAAAACAAACTGAAACATCCTTGGCAAACCCAAGTACACCTAACCAAGCTATATTACACATTTAGAAATTCTTAAAAGAAACTTAAATGGCAAACGTTTCGACCAGCAATATTCCTCACTGCCTGCAACAGTAAAGACATTGAGGAAGTCTTCAAGTCGAAAAGTCTGTCATTGAATTTATATAAATGCAATTTTGAACATGAATAAATAAATGGTGCCATGGAAATATCATGGGGCCCTATTTTCATACCCAGATAGGCAGGAAAGAGCATATTCCAAAACATTTTATTAGCAGGATTCGCAAGCCTTTTTCTGTCTCCAGCTTCCTCATCTGCCGTGACCTCATTGTGAAAAACTGAATACCTCAAATCAAACTCACACAGAGACAGACACACACCTCTTTCTGTTACTTTTTAACTCTGCTCAATGTATGTTCAGCCTCTATCCCATTATTTTTTTTTTCTTTTGACACCTTCACCCCTTGCAGAACAAAACCATTTCGCTCTACACCCCACCCTATCTATTTACAGTACATTAAGAATTGGGTGTGAGTTTGGCGTCAATGCTATTAATGTGCATAAAAATACACCTCCGTCAACGCAATGAAAACAGCCATTTAACTATGGCAAGGGTTACCCATAGATCTCAGAGACTACCTTATTAGTAGGCAGGAAAGGGTTAGACATCAAATGAGAAATAGCCGCCATATGTAGAGAGCACTTTTATGTAACCAGATTATACTGTATATCACATGACTAAGTTGTTGTGCAAACGGAATCTCTGGCCTACATTATTTTTTATATAAACACTTCATCCCCCTGTTGCTGTTAAGTGTTAGTCTTGATGGGACAGACCAATGATCTGGCAGAAGGCTGACAAGAAGTTAGTCTGGCTGACACATTTGAAGTCTGCAAAAAATGAGGTCTCAAAAGTAAAGTTCCATGTGCCATTTTTAAAAAAAAAAAAAAAAAACATGCAACATAAAAGAACGTTTTTACGAGAAAGACCACACCGTTCAAGCTTCCCACTCAGACAACACAGTTAAGCAGCTTTGAAACTCCACTGCAGTGCCAGGTCCTCACATCACTGTGATTCAATGAGCATAATCCAGGATAAAGATTTAATAATAAAACATAAAAAAACAGAATGCATAATACAGCTAGCAAAACGAATCCAGCCTTACCTGGACTGCAGATGAGCCAGCGCCTCTGCAAACTTGTTGCTCAGGAACAGGTCAAGGGCAGCTGTGCAGTCATCGAGTTCAATCCGCAGGTCAGACCTCTGAGACCTGCAACGGGAAAACAGGAATGACCATGAGGACACTGTAGCCTTCACCATGACAAACAGGTAATGCGCGGGGGCTATAGGAAACTATGGGGTAGATTTGAACAACTTCTACTAAAGCTGAGGGAACACGAAGCCACTCTGTGGCTTGGAACTTGGTTTCAGGCCACTGCATGGCACACCAAGGGAGACTTCATGTTTAATACAGCAAAGTTGCCTCAAACTAGGTCTCCTGGAACCAGGTTTCAAGCCACTGTTCCTGAAAAAGCGGCTTTGTGTTCCCTAAGCTTTTCGCCTTTACTTTGACCAAGCACTGAACAGACCCAACCTTGCTTTTCATCAGAGACAAGACTCCAGTGTGGAATGGTTAAGTGGAATGGGTCTTAAGTAGATCAGTTTAAATAGGAGTGCGGACCCTTCAGCCTAGGCCAAGTGCTGCGTCAACATTTTACATTACAGGAATACTTTAAAATGCCAAAAAAAACCACACAGAGCAGTGCCCTACCATGTATCAGTCAATCAAACCCCTGAAGTCAGGACATTAGCTTTGGCCTATTACTCCATTAAATAATGCACACCACATTTAAATACTTGGTGCGCTTCTATTCACCAATCCACCATTCAGGGAACACATAAATATCTCTGGTTCCTGGTACAGTATTGTGTGGTGTTATCAAATGATGTGGTATTTGCCAATTACCAGCACTCTCATTATCATTGAATAAATACAATGTTAATAACACAACACAATGCAGTCATACCTAGAAATTGGTGAATTTGTTACCACAAATAAATGAAAGCTGGATTACTTTAATCTGTTTATTTGACCAAGATTCATTTTATTTATTGCAGGAATCAATTCACCAGTTTATAATAGTAGTTGCCGAGTTACCTGAATCTTAGTCTACAATACTGAAAAGGAAAGCATTGCTGGATAGTGTCTATATGCCAGGGTTCCCTTTAAAATAATTCTGTACCTCAACTGTAACATCCTGGTTACATGAAAAGACCATACATTAGCTACCCTTGGAGTACATCGAGTGGATTGTATTTGCAAAGGGAGTCTGCCCTCCTCACAGTGCAGCACATGTCCCCCACCAAGAACAATTAACAACATATCACACCATGATCTATGCACATGACTTCAGCAAGTGATTCTGACAACCTTAACAAACATATACATCACTTCATTTAATGTCTAAAACAGGCAGGAGTTTTGTGTTCATCTGACCTGCATTCACAGTATGTGAACTAGTGCATAATCCTTCAGAAACTCTGACATAACATGCATAATAGAATATATTTCAAAATTGTTCCAAACAAAGTACAGGAGTTGAAAGTAAACCATTTCAAGGGCAAATCCTGTGACCTTTAGTCATCAACACTCTTACTGTATTTCTTGAAATGTATAATAAATTAATAAATAAATAATAATTCTGCATCATAGTAACAATGTTACACTTCTGAGGACAGAGTGATTCTGCAAGATTACACACACATGTCCAGTTCAAGTAAAGCGCTACCCAAATGCCCATGCAGATTTACTAACTTTCACAGAGAGAATCTCTGGACAAACCAGGAGCCATTCAGAAGTACTAGGGCAGGACACCCAGAAAAACTTCTGCTTAAGAATGTCCATACCAAGTCTGATCATAATTTAAGGCAAATACTCTGCATCTTACTGGATATTGTTCCTTCACTGATACCAGAAGTCTCTCGCTTGGGCATTGTCAAACTGAAACTTGTTTTATCCTCATAAAGCAACACAGCACAGGGTATTCACAGTACATGCATTTTTCTCAAAAGCAACAAAGGAAAATGTCTATGGTGTTTAACAAATCTTTCTTTGCTTTAGGAGAGCTATCCCGCCCCATCTCTGTGCTGAACAAATTTAACAGAATGTAACAGATTGGGATGCCCCCCTACGCATGATAAAAAAATTTAAAAAAAAAAAGCGAACTGCCCTCAGCTAATAAACTGCACAACACTCAAATAAAATAAAAAAAAAAAAAAAAAAAAAAAATGCCATCCAAGGTATGCCCTCACGCACAGACAAGATACACACACACACACACAGACATGTAAAGGTACAGTGGTACCCGCTCCCCTTACCCATTAGACAGAGTTTCAGCTTCTCCCGACATGCTCATGTAGTAGACACAGAGGAGGCAGCCTCCTGCAACAAGGGGTTTGGTTTTGTTTTTAAGTCTCAGAGGCTTGGAGGAGCCTCCTCAGTATCTCTGAGTGAGGCAGGCAGGCAGGCAGGCAGGCGGTCAGAAACTAACCCAGTTTAACAAGATTGGGATGACTGTCACACTGGAAATCTAAAGATGCAATCCAGCCCCGCCCCCTTCCCCTCCACACACACACACTGCAAACTGCAGAACACAGCACTCACTGATTGGATGTAGCTACACAGAGGCTGTCAGTAGGCACTGGTTTATGAAAAGTGGAACTGTTGCCAAAAATTAAGGTATTAAGTATGGTTGTGATGATCATCATAGGAGTTCAAATGAGGCTACTTTTTTGTTTTCTAGACTTCCCTGTATTTTGTATTGTATTTAGTGATGTTTATAAGGGAAAACAGAAAAACACCAGGGTTCATGTATTTATTTTTTTATATATATATATATATATATATATATATATATATATATATATATATATATATATAAAAGTAATAGAAACGATGTATTTAGATTCATTGAGTTTAGTTTTTGACCATCAAAATAGAACCCACAAATCCCCTTGTTTCACCCTTCCCCCCTGCTCAGTGATTGCCCCTGCCCACACTAACTACTCTATTAGGTTGTGTTCATTCTGGGGTAATGTACTTCACTGCAGTGATTTACTTTAGACTCCAGAGCAGACAGTGTGTGTAAGAGGATATTATCGACGGCTGGAAGTAAAGAAGCCTGCCAATTGAATAGGCTGTATCCTAAATCAGGACAGCATAATTCATTTGAGAATTTACAGAAAACACAACTATGACAGCAATGCGGTTAACGCCACAGCTTTATCCAATCTGTAATTTATTATTATTTTTTTTTTAATAATCTCATAGTTTAGCAGTATTAAAAGACACAGCACATGTCTACAAATCTGAAGAGAGGAAATGTATGTTGCTATGTACAGTATTTAACTACATGTGTGCAAAAGATCAATATTTGTGAATAATTGAGCACAAGGCTTTTTTTATTTGTTTGTTTTTTTAAATTCCGAATGGGCCTTCGGTTCCCGATTCACTGCCCGGGCTGACTTGTAATTTTTACCATATCAGTAACAACCCCCTGGTCCAGCTGTAGTCCAAACTGACTCATACTAGACACACAGGTGAGGTTCGTTTCAATCTCAATGGGAGTAAAGAACTCATTCATTGCGAGGTTCAGTTCTTCAGCCAGCCCATTAGTCAAATACTGGATGACACAAATTTTACCAGTAAATGTCTGTGGATTCAGGACTCCAGGTCGGTAATAAACAGCAGGGTAAACACCACACACACACACACACACACACACACACACACACACACACAGCAGTTGCTTGCACATGTGATAGGTGCTGCAATTTAGGCAAATATTTGTTAATTTTTATTTTTTTTTTTTTAATATGCACAGCAGGAAGAAATACATATATAACAAGCTACTTACTCACTGAGACAACAGTCACATTTACAAGGGGGACTTTGAACTTTCCAGAGACGAATGCAGAAACAGAACAACCAATCCCTGTGCAAAAATCATCCCTTCATTAGCTGACAAATTCCCACTCCTAAAGGCTTTAAACGTCCGGTAAAGAAAAACTTATTTATCCTTATAAAAGTCTCCTATGGTAAAAGATTAGCAGTGTGGTAAAACACAGTGAAAGCATGGTAAAGTATAGGCCTGCATTGTAAAGTACAGAGAGGTATGGTAAAGCACATTCAAAACCAGGGTAAACTATGGTGAATGCATAATATAACCAAGCATGGAAAAAGTGTAGAAATACCATGGTAAATATTTATAAGGGTAACTTCTCTGCACTTCCTTTGTAGCCAGTTTGGCTGCATGGACTTTGAGAAATGGTATTGTGTTTCAATCTTTCCCCAGGTTAACCCATTTTAAAGGAATTCTATTTTAATGTAAAACTGGGGGGCGCGCACAAAGGGCTGAGCGCTGCCCGGGAGGGGAGGCATTAGGTCGTCCAAGATGTCCTCGGTTCACCACGCACAAGCAGCCCCTGTAGACTGCCCAGGCACCTGCGAGCCTGCCTGTAAGTTGACTGGATGCATGTGTCCATCTTCGTCTCTCTCGAGTCCGTACTGGTGTGGCAGCAGTGAGCCAGGTTGAAATAAAAAAAAATAATTGGGCTTTCCAAATTGGGGAGAAAATGAGAAAAGATAATTGCTGATTCCAAATT
Organism: Polyodon spathula; assembly: GCF_017654505.1. Taxonomy (NCBI): domain Eukaryota; kingdom Metazoa; phylum Chordata; class Actinopteri; order Acipenseriformes; family Polyodontidae; genus Polyodon; species Polyodon spathula. The sequence continues at coordinate 3,586,118 of NC_054547.1, read as the reverse complement.
AAAAAAGGGGGTGTTTGTAAAACTGACATTCAGAAATACTTTATTTACTGTTCCTTCCTGCTCTAGTTGTATCCAGTTCATTGTAACTGTGTCTTCCCGCTAATTACATTGCTGACACTAGTGAAAGGAGGACGTGGCACAGAGGCACACAGATTCATTGTACTCAGACAGCAATTTTTAGTTGGGCCGACGTGAGCCCAATGTTGGCCCAACTAAACATTGCGGTCTGGGTTATTGCAATGAATCCCTGTACCTCTGTGCCACATTCAGTTTGGTTGCCCCTCTGTACGTTGGCAACTGATGGCGGGTCAACGTTATTTTGGTACAACGTTGTCATTTAGTCATTATCCCCAGGAGGTCCAACGAGCCAACGGTAACGTACAGAGCTCAAGAGCAGATTAAAAACTGCCAACCAAGCCAACCATAAACCAACGCTGGGCCAACCTAGTTTACTAAAGTATATACTAAAGTTTAAAAAGTGCTAATGCTGTTGAAGCTGCTGACCTGTGCTCCTCCTGGTCTTCACGGCAGCCCTGGATTTCACGGCAGCTTGATGACCTGTGATGTGTGATGAACACAAAGACCCGTCACAGTAAACACATTCCCACTCCCTATATAAAACACTAAAGCATGATCATCACGCTTTGTAAACGGGATCGCCTGGGAATAAAACCAACAGTTAGCACGTGGTTAACGCATTATTTGGAAACTTATTTTGCACCTTTATAAAATATTTATATATATATATATACTTCCGAAGCTTCAGAAAAACAATTAACACTTCAATCTTCATATTGTCATATGTGTCTTCTTGGATTATAGTGTTTGGCAAAAAAGAATATAACATCAGCATAGGGGATTTAGGCTGACATTTTGGAAAGAGTACCCCACTTTATTACATAGTTGATCATTTTAATTGTTCCTCATAAATCGTAAAGCTGGTGGCCTCCTTCATATTTTAACATGATCAAAGAATAATCTTCCAGTGCAGCCAGAAAAAAATAAATAAATCTCCTCATATCCCTTTACATAACGTTTAAAGTCTCTGCTACATCACTGACCTACATCAACCCTCCGAGAATCTGTAGCATGTTGTAAAACTCTGTATGTAAAAGCAAATGCTTATTTTAATTGAATTCCACACCTGACATTACACTTTATACTACAAAAGGACTCATGCGTGGTTGTGTAGCCTGTTAATCCTCCACAGTGCTGTATACCTTCTAGTGCCCTCTACCTCATCATAAACCTGGCCCTGTTGACTATCCAGTTTATTTACATCCCCTAAAGGAAAGATAGATTTCAGCGGCAGGAGGAGGTTATGGAAGCGATGTGCAAGCCATGCAGCAGCACAGTTGTGTATATGTAATAAATAAATAAATAAATACAATACTAATTAAAACCGTACACCTAATTGAAGTTGGTCATATATATATATATATATATATATATATATATATATATATATATATTGTGTGTGTGTGTGTGTGTGTGTGTGTGTGTGTGTGTGTGTGTGTGTGTGTGTGTGTGTGTGTGTGAGTGTTACAATTAGTTCGCTGCGCATATCCAAGTTAATTGCACACAATTTATGCAAACGGTCATTGCCAATAAGCTGTGTGTAGAGTACGCATAATAAATTGTACGTGCCATTGAAATACACAGTTCCGGCACAAAAACTGGCGCGGTTTGTCTGCAGACAACACCGAGTGAAATCTGTGCATCTGAGCGAAACGCTTGCAAAATACAGTTTTCAAAAGCACAGAAACAAATGAAGATAACCTGAAAAACTCCAGTACAACAGTGTGCAAGCCTGCACGGTACTAAAGAGTATCACTAATTAACTGTGGTACTTAGCAACAAAGTGTTTACGAAATAAACCACGAATGACTATTGTAATAGGTCAACACAACGCAGTTTAACTGTTCTTACCTAGTCTTGCCTTCATTTCTCTTCAGACTCCTTTTCCAGGACGGTAAAAAACTCATGTGAACAGTAAAATAACGTTAACAACCTCAGTCCAAAACATGCGCGCTGCACCTGAATTCAAGTTAAAGAGACTGTTCTAAATAATCCTGTGCAATCCTGGCAAAACGTGTACTGACATGTAAAAATGGGAAATGTACACCTGCGTTTTTCAGGAGGAAGTGGGTTTTTTTTTTTGTTTGTTTTTATTTTATTAGCTTCTCCGCTTGCAGAACACACCGGTGGAATATTGGTTTCACCAACGCTAGGTCATAAAGGAGCTGAGTGCCAGCCTTCCACACCAGAGTTCAATCCAGCTGACCTACAGTGTATCAAGACTCCTAAGCAACGTGTCCAGTGCCCAAAGCTGCCGTGCTCTGCTGCGTGTGATGTGTTTTTGTAAGATCCAAACTTATTTATTGGAAACCTGTGCTGCGCCCTGTAGAAGTCACACGTGACCCTGACGCGTTACAAGCTGGAATATTGGTTCTGATTATTACGCTGGATGTTGGTGCAATTAACCACAAATCTTTTTCACCAAGCAAACCACAGGCTGGTTACTACAGTAACAGCTCTTAACTTCCAACTTCAGGGCACATGCCATTACTTATCATCTGTGTGGTGTACACGTGGGTCAAAAGACGTTTTAAAGGGCTATGCAGGGAATGTGCTGCAGAGCACTGAGACAACGTGGTTGCCACATTGCATCACCTGCACGGCCGAATGAAATAGAACGCGTAAAACAGACGCACACCATTTACTACGCTGTAATGGATGTCATACTAATGATGCAACTAATGCATGCGTTTATTTAAACGCTGCACATTTGGGACCTAGCTAATGGAAGTGCAATTTAGGTAATCTCTTGAAGCCCCTATATACATGCAATGACCGTTCCCTCTAATATGCACAGTGCAATTAATTACTACCGGGTTCAAAATGTCTACCAAAACACCCTGGAGTCAAAATCATATTTATTTGTGTTTAAAAACGTTTTGAAATGGTTGCCAAAATGCACACAGTAAGACTGTTCATTTTGTTTCCTGCACTCTTCTCATGTGTCCCATCTGTGAAGCCCTAGAGGAATGTATCACCCCTAGCTGCGGTGTGACCTGGAATCACACAGCCACTCCTCCACATATAACCTGCCTAAAGGCAAACAGTTAAAATCAACACTTTTGCTCCAGGCAAACATGAGCGGTCTCCAGTCTGTGCTAACTGAGTTCTTCTTACCTTAAAAGGCACAATGACTTGTACTAACATCCTTTTACTCCAAGTATTCATGTCGGCTCCATCAGTGCTTGTGGACTTCACAATAAGGGAACTGGCCTAGATTGATCAGCAGAGTAGAATGATTTGCTTACACACTGACTAATGTATTAGACATGTCAAATAAACAAGTGTGTGCTGCTGTACTTCCCTTCTCAAACTATTTATTTAAAAAAATGCATTTCCCACCTTTAACTACAGGACAATGAACTTACTTGAACAGAATTTATATTTATTATTATTTTAATTACAGGTTACAGTCAGGAAATTATTTAGACAATTTAAGGATTTTCCATTAACAAAAAATGAGAACAATATGAAAAAAAATAAATCGGGACAAGTTAAAATATAAAAAATAAAATGAGCCAATTTAAAAAGCATATATAGGTAGGCTGTTAACATACATCAGTGGTTTTATATGCGACAGGCATCTATACAATTCACATCAGTAACAGGAATAGGAGTGTCTATTACAATGAGATGAGCTGGAGTTCTTTTACAGAGAAGCAGCCATGGCTCCAATATATACAATTAGTAAAAGTCTTCATGGGCACTGCAAGGATTTGGAAGGATTGAGAATTCAAGGGGGAAACTGCTGACCAAGAATACCTTAAGAGTCAACAAACAGTGGCTCTGTCATTTGAATGGCGGTTGCCTTACCTTCGTAGTATTATTTAAAAATCTGACACGTATTTGTATATTGAGGTTCTGTAAAACTAGTCAACAAGAGGCTGGTTTCACTGGATATTTCTTCAGGTAGCAAACCTTCATGACAACAGGCCAGGCTGCAGGTCACAAAAAAAAAAAAAAATTAAGACTGTTTAGAAAATGACGCTGCTTTAATAAATTCCCATGGAAACTGTAATCTTTGCTGGCTATTGCTACCGAACCTCAATAAACTAGATAAAGAACAGTAGCCTCATAAGACTTTACAAACAGAAACAATATGAGCTCTACAATGATTGATGGAGGAGTTACTGTGTCAAAACTAAATCCAAGGACTCAGGTTTGTCAGTAAACTCTCACGTGGCACTCTACCACCCTAGTGAATGTTGAAGGCTGGGGGGGGTGTTAAAGTAGTAAAATGCAGGCTAGTGGTTTAGTTCTATTGAAGAAACGGGAGGAAAAATCTGCAGCATACACTATTGGAGGTCTGTGGACAGCAGGGCTTGAAACACAGACACTTGTACCTGCTTTGTTTAAATGGAGTATCTTTTGTAGTGGTTAATGTAGCATGTTCAGAGGCTGCAGTGGATTGGGATGCAGAATTAGCCACACTCCAGGTTCCTTTACTTAGACTCCTGTGCCTACAGCATGCTCAGCAAAGCAATGGGCCAATGCAAAATGGGCGACTCGTTTATGCAACAAATATGCTCTTCTGCACCAAATATTTATGTGGCTCCTACAGTGGCCTATTTTGTGTATAAGCAGAGTAAACACCTTGGAAGGAGAAACTACAAATAGCAATTCCAATCCATCAATACACGAGTCATCTGACATTAAATAAAAGCTACATGGTGGCAATCGTGGGATTATAATATGTTTGTTTTAGTTTTAATATTAGTGGTGTAAATCCACTTCTAACAGCATATTAACTAAAAGGCAAAATCTCATCCCCCACAACATAATTATACTGTTCTATTCATGCTCTGTAATAAATGCATTTTAATCCCTCTGCCAACCAATAGCTAAACCCGATTTAAGTGCAAAAGATGGACGGCACGGTTCTAAGAATCTATTTAATAACATTGCACTCAACCTTGAAGGTTTTTTTTAGTGTCTTCTCAAGCAGGATACAACTGTGCCTCTACGCACTTCTCCTCTGCTGTTCCAAGCATATCCAGAGGCTACAAAACAGGGGGTACTGTGCACCAAGTTATCAAATTATAAAGTGGCAAGTGTTAACCTCTAGGTTAGACCGGAGCCCTAAATCCCTGTCCTGTTATCTGGCCGAAGGGGATTTCTAGCTTAAATGTGTTAATCGCCCCATACATGGCATCCAACATATCTTTATATATACACGTCAGTATGGCTGACTTAAACTTTCCTCATGTAACTGTACATTATGTTATGTAGATCTACTATAGTTTTATGGAGTTTCACAATGCTCTGCGATTCAACACCACGGAGATTATGTGGAAGGTTGGTTTGTTCACCTGTTACGGTTTTGCCAATAGAAAAAACAAGGTGCAAAAGATCTGGAGCGCCCCCCTCTGGCTGCCTTAATCCTTCACAGCAATTGGCACGAGCAGCTAAAAACTGGAACGTCTCAATCCCCAAACGCTCGCAAAAATAAATAAGGCATTCCTGCTCTGAAGACCTCTGACAGCCATCAAAGTGGGAAAGGAGATGAATCCTACCTTCAGCCAACCTTATCCCCAGGAAATAAGAGACCACCCCGGTGCTCAAACTAATCCCAACCTGGGTCATGAGGACTATTTCCATAGCAAAGACCCCCTCACATCCAGTAAAAATCTTTTAAAATAGGTCGCACACCAAACAAAGGCTGCTTTCTGTTCCACCACAAATTCAGAGCACCTTCAAATCTTTTGCACCAGTCTCCTGCCAAGGCCTTCCTGTCCTTTCCTTTTGAATATACATGTCTTTAAAGAGAGGCGAGGAAAGCTGCCTCACACCTCCGAGATTTCAGACTTGCTGAGGGCGATGGCCAGCTCCAGGTCTTCCTGTTCCTGCTGGGTGAGCCGGGCAAGCCTCTCCTTCTCCTCCCGCTCACTCTCGCGCTTCGCCCATTCGATCAAGTCCTCCTCAGTGGGGTACTACAGGAGGGGAGACGGGACAGAATGACAGCTGTTTTAAACCTGACATGCAAACACCACACCTCAAAGGTGTAAGTAGAAACTTAAAGAAACACAGTTTGAACCATTACAGGTTTTCCCTTTATAAAAGCTTCCTGCTGGAATGCATACTGTAATACATTAAAAGGTTGCTAGCAAATTCAGTACTGGAGCTACAGAACTCTGCATGATTGCCAGCATCACGAAACTGGTACCTGTGTGGTGGATTTGTATTTTTATTTTTACAAATGAAGGCATTGTGGTGATTAGACTGTAGTCTAAACTGCTGTTTAGCTGCAATAACTAAACCGTGCAATGCACAAAAACTGAAGTTCAAATGGCAAGACCGGATTTCAGAATGGATGCATTCTGAAATCATAACATGCCCATGGCCAGTTTCACAAAACACCTCCAGTAGTTAGCAGGCTGCTAGCCAAGTGAGATTATAAGACAGAATTGAACAGCTTTACAGAAACCAGCTCAGCTGGTCTAAATGATTGAAAGAACATTCATTGAAAAGAAAACAAACAACAAAAAAAATGATTTTGCAGACTGCTACCTGGTGAAACCAGCCTTTTGGCTGATGAGTTAGACTGGACTGGAGTATGAAATGAAAAGGGGTGCAAGAAGCTGGGAGGTTAGACTTGGCTGCAGCAGGGAGAGCAGCTGGTTTCGAGGGCTTAGTGTGATGCAGTGCAATCTGAATGCAGGTTACTGCATTGCTACAGCTTGAAAAGGAACAGGTTTAGGAAGCCAAGCAGTTAGAACGATGGAATGAATGTGCGTGGCAGTGAATTCAAGCAATTAGAATGATGGAATGAATGTGCGTTGCAGTGAATCCAAGCAGTTAGAACGATGGAATGAATTCAAGCAGTGTTGTGGCTACAGGGACTTGTCTCAGAGTAGGCATATAAATGGAGATGTGGCTCAGTGGTTAGTTTTGCGGACCATGGGATGCACGGCAGTGAATGGTTAGAGCGTGTGACTCAAGTTCAGGGGGTAATGGGTTTAAGGTTCAAGCTTCAGGTTTTTGCTGTAGATGGAAACACAGCTAAGATTTCCAGGTAAGGTTTTGAAACAAGGTGTGTTGCTCACGCTGTTGATGCTGCTGAAGTTAGCCGGGTCTGGAGGAGCCTTGCTGGGGGACGATGTGGAGAAGGGGTCCCGGAGCTTCTCGTCTTGGGACTCGGGCTGAGAGGGGTCCCCCAAACCCGGTGTCTGGAACTGGTTGCTCCGCTTGTATGAGTCTGAGGACTCCGACCTGGAAAGGGACGACCTCTTTCCTGCGCAGACACAACGAAACAACAGGTGAGGCATGCGGCCTGCGTGCCTGGAGGAAGCTGGACACCCTCTGCAGGCGGAAGAGAGCCAAGTCCGGGTAGCTCCTGGGTTACAGCCTGCTGGGCGGGACGGCTTTGATCTTTCTACTTTGCGGTTAATAACTGGTGTGTCGTCTCCGTATTGGAAAGCAGTTGCTTGATTCAAGGAGCTGATTGGTTAGATTTCTGGGGCTGCGGGGTTGTTTGAATAGCTCAGGGGTTACAGTGTGTGTGTGTGTGTGTGTGTGTTGTTTCTGGTAGTAGACTCAGCATTGGTCTGAAGTGAAGTTTTGTGCTGAGCTGCATTGCAGAAGGTAGTTAAAACTGTTCCGGTGTTAGAGTGCTAGGCAGCAATGTGAAGGTTACTGGCTTGAGTCTGCAGATCTGCAAGGGTACAAGAACAGGAGGAGCCCGCAACACCCAAGTTTAACAAAGAAATACATAATGCTGATTTTCCAGCAGCATAGATGGTATCAAGTTCAGCTTCTTATAGTTAGTTCTGAGGGTGGAAGGCAGCAGGTTGGAGCAGTTCAGTGCTTAGTGTTAGTGTGGAAGGCAGCGGGAGTGCTGGAGTAGCCCCAGCTGGGTCCCTCTTACCTGGGGGAGGAGGAGGGGGTCTGGTGGGTGTTCCTATCTTGGGCGGTAGGGCCGGGGGCGTGTCCTGGCTCTTTGGTACCTCCTCCGCAAATACATTCTTACTACTGAAGACGTCAGGGGCAGAGCTAGTGCTGAAAGGGTCAGGTCCATTCGACTGTCAAAAAAACAGATTTGCAAGTTACAACATGTCAATAATATCCAACCCAGATAACTCCTCCCTTTTGGAACTTTAAAGACTTCAATGGATCCATACGCAATACTGGGACAGTGACAACACGTGATCTACTAGTTGAATAATGATAATTACACAAAGCTGTTTAACTCTCAATTGCATTTCGTCCAGTTTTTGAAGCAGTGATAGGAAGATACATTTCATGTTAATTGTACAAACTGAATTGGATTCTCCCAGTCTACTTGAAATCGGCATCTAATTTCTGAACCCCTAACAAACAAGCTACTTCAAGCGGCATCCTCCTCAGCCAACACTTCCCGTCTCCCTCCCTCCATACAGCGTCAGCCCCATGGCCCCTCGTCAGCACCCAGATCACAGCTACCTTGGACAGTGTGCTGAAGTCAGCGAATCCACTCCCAAATGAGTCATTCCCAAAGAAGGAGGCAAAGGGGTCTGCTACTGAAACAAAAGGTGGTTACACATTGAAATGGGTATGGCACGACACAGCAACACATTCAGGGGCAGAAGAAGAAACAGCAGGGCGTGGGACACAGCTTGTGATGAAGTTGTGGAATGAGCTTAATCCCACCCCGTCAGATAGGGTAGAGCTGGGGTGTCCAATCATGGTCCTGCAGGGCTATTCCACCCCAGGTTTAACAGGTGAAATGAGACCACAAACTACTTCAGGGTCTGGATGGGGGCTTCAATCAGTTCAATTAAGCAATTTACAACAGGACTGGAACAAAGACCAGGAGTGGAAGGTTCAGCTGTGGCTACCCCTGTGGTAGAATAAAAACATACATCACAATCGAAGTATATAACCGCTGGAAAACCAAAAAGGGTTGACGTACACTTGGGGAGCTATACTAAGTTTTGGAGACTTTTTTGGACGTATTTTGATGTGGAGAACACCATTCTGGACTGATTCGAGTGGTGGGTGGTGGTAAAAAGAGTTTTAATTGCATTGATGTAATTTCAATAAATAAATTACAGAACAACAGAAGTCCAATAAATAAGCACAGCTGAATTCCAGACTGTTTGTACGTGCTAAACATTATTCTGGATTTTCCAGTAAGAACAGGTGTTTGGGAACAAGAGACGGGGTGTTGGGACAATTTGTTATTTGAAGCAGAAAAATCTATTCAGCATATCCCCCGCAGAGTTGAAACCAGTTTTCTTCATATATGCGCAACCCTGCTTAACATATTTCCACTCAATTCAATATTGCTTTCTTCCAGTTGCAGGCTGTTTTGCAGAAACATGTTTCCTACTGAGGGTTTTCCTCCAAATCACCGGGGCTACAAAGCCTTGGATATCAGAGAGCGATTGAAAGAGTGATGAAGAACCACACTCACCTGCATCAGGGGCTGTATACACTGCGGTGCCTCCTGGCGCAAACGGGTCATTGGACTTCAAGACGTCCATCTGAGGAAGAAGCCAGGACTGTGTTAATGAGACACATGATAGTGACCAGCAAATTTCAATCCTGAAAAAAGGCAAAAGGTGGAGGAAGTGAACTGGGCAGAACTGCGTCAGTGGAGAAGCATGACAGATCTCACCGTGGGGAGCCCAGTGCTGCCAGCTACAGTACCGAAGAGGTCTGGTTCCCCAGCTTTGCTGGCTGCAGTGTTGAAGAGGTCTGGCTCCCCAGTGTTGAAGAGGTCTGTCTCCCCAGTGTTGAAGAGGTCTGGCTCCCCAGTGTTGAAGAGGTCTGGCTCCCCAGTGTTGCTGGATGTAGTGCTGAAGAGGTCTGGCTCCCCAGTGTTGCCGGCTGCAGCACCGAAGGAGTCGGCAGGAACTGTGCTTCCTGTTGTGTTCCTGAAGGGGTCCCCTCCCACAGAGGAGAAGGGGTCTGCCGACGGCTGCTTGAAGAAGGAGTCTGAAGCAAAGGGGTCCGTGCCTTTGAAAGGGTCTCCACCAAAGGGGTCTGAAAAACATTCAAATAAACAGACGCTTGTTATTTCAGTTTTTATTAGTGGTCACGGATTTGGAACATCTTGTTTCTTAGGGTGTTCAATGAAATGAAGGCTTTCATTCATTCATTAATCAAGTATTGATTCATTCAAACTAGTTAACCAACATCAACTAAGACAGAAACTGCAATCCCAATGCACAATGATGTGAGGAAGAGTCCATAACAGTGATGTGATTTTGTTAAATGGTGTGGTAGCAATTATGCTGCATGAAAATGCATTGCCTTTTCAATTTCAATGATATAGCTTCCTTTGTGTACAAACAGGATTTCATGGGACAGCTTCCATCTGCTTTCCACCCTCCATCACTGGTCATAACTAGACTAAATCTCACCTGAAACATCCACCTTCCCAAATGGATCATCTTTGAAGGGGTCATCTAAAATGAAGAAAAATCAGTCAGATTTTGTATTTGTTTTTTTAATGTACTGTGGCAGGTTAAGAGTAATTAGTTGTTTTTGCGTGGCAAGCTGGGTTCTGGAGATCTTTGATTTTCAGCCGCTGAGTGAAAGTGGAATAGACTGGGTGATTGTCAGGGTTGTTGGAAAACCCATTTGCAAGTCAAATCAAACTCCCCAGGGATGTATTATTAGTTGTTCTGGTATTAGACTAGCTGTGAGTTGCACAGCGAAATACGAAACTCTTTAGACTTTCCTGCATTGCACCATATGACTGAAAACCTGCATATCTCTCATTAAGAGTGCTCTGTGTTGCTGCAGGGCCTTGCTGAGGGTTGTCAAAGTAAACCTTTTGCACACAGAGTGATATAGAACACATAGAATGGTTACCATGCTGCTGAGGCTGAATCACTGGCATCCTTTCATCACCCCACTAGAGAAGTTCTGGGGTCTGTCAGCTACGAGGAACCGACGAGAATGGATGGGCTTAATGTCCTCCTCTAGTTCGGAATGTTCTTACTGTGTGATCTTATGAGAGCAGACGCTGCAGTACTGCCACTGTCCACTACAACTGTGAAGCAGTACTGAGTGGATCAAGCAGATTCCTTGACGAAACAGTCAAACTCTTCCAAAAAGCACACAGATAATCACAGATAATTCCTTATCTTGTTCTTTGTACTTGAATATTGAATATGTACACCAGACACAGTCCCTAATGGTATTAAATAAGCCTTGCGGTCCTCTTGCTAACACAAAGCGAGTCATTTAAAGTAGTCAAGACTTTACCAGAATAGACATGTCAGCGGTATATATTAACTTGAGGAATGCGTTTCAAACAGACCATCACTTTTAATGATTCTCTGCAGTGGGTATCACTAGTAATCTGGCAGCCGCGTGGTAACCTGTCCAGTTTGCAATGCTCTTCCACAGTACATGTTCTATTGATCTGAAACTGTGGGGCAGGGCAGGGGGGGGTACTCACTGTCTGTGAAGGGGTCCGACTGGAAGAAGTCCAGGCCGCTCTGTGCAGAGGGGCTGGCTTGCTGAGGAGATGGGTTTGGCTGGGCATCAAAGGATTCCTCCTGCAACCAGAGCCGCCATGTTAATGCCAGGAACACCAAAAAAAATCAATCTGCTTGTCTGTATCGGGCTTCTTGGAGTTAAGCTTATTTTTGCATTTATTTCCCTGTATTCTTTAAGTCACTTTTTAAGCCTTTTTGCATCTGTTCTGAAACCACAACCATCAAGTTGTTCATATCTATGTCTGCAGGGGATATAATGCATATTGGTGTGTTAAAATCACTATAAATAATATGCACATGATTGCCCATATTTGAGTATAACCCAGATCTTTCACCACAAGCTTTACCAGAAAGACTTCTCTCTGCGCTGTGGCGAATGGCAGTCAGGTACAGATAATGAGACTGATGGACAGAGATGGATTTATGAGGGAACAGCGAGTCAGGCAGACAAGGGGAGAAATGGTACCTTGGGAATACTTGCTGTTTCAGTCACCACTTCTCTTTCACTCATTGTGTCTGCACAGGAGGATACTGGGCTGCTTCTCTCCTGCGGAGAAAAGCTTCAGCTAAGTGCACAGCTTCTGTGGAATGCTAACTGCCTGCCTGTAGCATTTACTGCAATATAGCAAGCAGGGTCACAGCCTCATGACAGTTTCTAGAACAGAGGAATCAATGGTTATTGAAAGTTCTGAAAAACAGTTAGGAGAGCACAATGTGACATTGGGCAAATCCTTCTGCACTGTTCCAAACACAGAACTCCTAGGGGCAACTGGATAACAAAATAGCCATCTCAAGTTCTTTTTGTTTCAAATGTTTACTCGAGGGCTGTTGGGTATTCTTAAGGCGTCTATTACTATTGCTTCGAGGGTACTATTAAGAAAGGGGCTATGAGAAGGGCCCACTGTTGGTTGGTTTCACAGACCCTGATTTGCACTAATCCGAGTCTGTGAAAGCAGCCCTCTGTGTGGGATCTCGCAGCATTGCGTGACTGACCGCTGGAGTGTCTGCCTGCTTGGTGGTGTCCCAGTCTGTGTAGAGCTCCTCTTCAGCTTCCTGAGGGCTGGAGGTTGCGTCGGGGTCCTCTTGCTGCTCGGGGGTCTCGGCTCGCTCCCCCTCGCTCGTGCCGTTCACCATGCCGCTTTGCAGGTGACTGCGCCAGGTCAGCTGGCCCTTCACGCCCTCCTCTGCCTCCTGCAGCTCAGACAGCTTGCTCTGCACCTGACAAAATGAGAGCAGTGGAGCCTGGGGTTAGTGCAGGGGGCAGGGCACGGCTTGCTCTTCAATGCTATGGAACCCTGTTTCATCACAGACACCCCAATGTTTCCTCTTGCCCCCCCCCCCCCCCCCCGCCAATCAAACAAAAGGTACCATTATCCGGTATGTTTCCTCCACATATCCTCAGATACTTATTCTCTCTGTACTTTTTACCAAAGAATGTCATAACTAATGAAAAATAAGTTATTTAAAAAGAAAGACATCTGGTGCTGAGGGTTGGCTAAATGAGTGACGGGTTATGAGAGGCTGATCAGCAGGGGCTGATTGTACTGCTCTAGATTCTGGTTGTCTCAGTGACGTGCTAAGGGATAGCCTGAACTTATTTCATTACAATTAGACAAGGTCGAATGTGAAGTAGTGTGTGTAACTGACTTCTCAATACTGGAACCAATGAGATGGACTAGATTAAATACTACAAAGAAATATCTCAGGATTTATCAAGATATTTAAGATTTATCAACCAGTAATACAAGCATTAAATCACTGCTATTTATTTCAATCCCAGGAATTGAAAGGAGATAGGCTTTCTACAAAGAGCACACTCTCCCAGCACTTCTACCAATAAATCAATACCAGGTCCTTGAAACAGCCCTTTACAATTATTTTTAAAATGTTAAAGCTATACAAGATGACAGGAGGATGGTTGCTGTGTGAAGCAAGCCTAGCTTTTGAGCTGAGCCTAGCTGATGAACCCTGGCAGTGAGGATTAAAGAATAGAGACAGGACTGAGAATACAGGCTGCTTTATAAGAATGTCCTAACCAAGTCACATTGCAATCTGATTATGTGTACAACTGTGAAGGGTGTAAACATGCACGTGTGGTTGTTGTCACTATATCCCCTTCGCCAGGAGTGTCATAATGCACTGTGTGGTTATAAAAAACTAGAACTAAATAATAAACTTCACAGAAAGTAACAAAAAGCAGCCTTGTGTTACACTGACCAGAAATGTAAGCAACATTTAAAAAACTCTGTCTGCAAAGCACAGGAATTGGATCACGATTCTATGCCGATTTCACCTGATTTAATACAAGTTAGCCTAACTGTCTTAAAGTTGCACTTATTGTAAATAAACAGCCTCTGCCAGTAAATGTTACTCACTGTAGAGGAATACATTGCATCTGTGAAGACTCAGAGCTACAAGACATGGAAAAGCTGGCTAATCGAGTCTCCGAGAGTACGCTGGCTTAATTGATATTAATATGTTGTCAAGGGATTCTTCTAGTAAGTAATACTCATTATTCAAACTCACAAGGCAATTCATTCCTTTAAATACCCAATGCCTTGCTACCTGCAATTTCATTGGAAGTTAATGGGAATAAAGCAGATCTGAATTGCAACTTTGCAGAAGTATTCAGTGCATTTATTTTCTTCCGGTCTTTATAATAATATAAAACAGCTTTCCTAATTGAGTTTGTGGAGGCTTCATGACATGATTAGTTGCCACATTAATTACCCCAATTGCTTATTTAGGCATTTCATCGAGGTAAGCGCTCATGTTTGCTCTTGATTCACGGAGTGATTTATGCACTCACCCAGCTGTACTGGAAATTGCTGACACAATTGCAAAATGCCTCCCTTTCTGAGATGAGTGTGTGAGTTTCCTGGTCGTTAAAGTTGTTCCTTCCTCTGGTTTTAAAAAGCGATCCCCTATGGGAAGCATTCATGACACTATACAGGGATAAAGATTTCACGTGTTTGTGTAAATGGCGGATTCATTTGTCCAGGAAAGAGAATCTGTAATACTGGATGCAAAGAAAGTTTTAATCACAGCAATACAGCAGATCTGAGAGACTAATAGAGTTGGCAGGTGCGCTCTTTAGATTGACAGGCTGTCTATGGTAAAACTTACGTAGGGGTAGTAAATATTCAACGGGCACATCGATGCTGAAGCAGTGTGTAGGCTGGTTCAAATCTTCTTACATTTTTTAATTATTTGAGACTATTTTGTCATTTTTCTTTGTTTTATGTACAGTAGTACTTTTTCTGGTTATTGTCTCATGACTTTTTTTCTGTGCCAAAAAGATTGGACAGCTCTGTGGTGAAACATTTTTTTAAGTCTCATACTGTCTGTATTAGAACATAGTCAATGAAATATAACAGACTGCAGCAAGACGACAAGGAGCCATAAAAATGAATGGAGAATGGTCCTTGAGAGAGGAAACCTTTCAGTATTACTCAGTAAGTTCTTGTATAAAAATCGGCAAAACTTAGGGTAAGTGGTGCTGTTGGGACTGACCTTGATGGTCTCTTGCTGGGTGCTGTGCAGCTCCTGTTGCAGTGGCTCAAGCCGGACCTTGCCAGCCTCGACCTTCTGCTCCATCTGAGCCATCTCGAGCTGCAGCTTCCTGAGCTCCTCCTGAGCTCGCCCCAGTTCCTCCTCGTACCCCGACACCCGAGACTGCTGGCTGGAGAGCTCTGCCTGCAGGGACGAGATCTGGAGAGGAGGGGGGGGGGGCGTCACACACAGGATGCTTTGTCCTTCACAATGGACGATTATTAGCAGCGTTGGATTGAACCGTATAATTCCACTGGGGGCGACACCAGTAAGGTTGGTTCTACTAAGGTTGTCTGACATGCTTACTAACTATTCAACCAAAAACTGTGTCTCCTAAGAAAGGCTGATTATGGGGAACTCTGTCAGCTTTGCATTATGCACTACATCCCATACAGAAGGGGAATCTGAGGGGAATGTGTATAAAACTACATGGTCTACAAGCACTAACGTCAAAATGTAATACATACTGCATATTAAAAATAAATAACCCTGCTGTTGTTTAAATGCCTAGATCAGCTTGCAATGGTTCAAACTGCAGGTCAGCATATTCCTTTGACACAGCGGCCCTACCAGCTGGCTCTCCTGGCTGCTCTGCTGGCGGATGAGGCTGAGCTGCTCCTCCAGGGCTGTCTTCTGCTGGTCCAGCTCCCCCAGCACCTCCTGGATCTCCTGTCGCTGGGCCTGCAGCCTCTGGAGCTCCTCGCTCTCCCGCGCCACCTCGTCCTGCAGCTCCTGAGAGGGGGGAGGGAGGGGGGAGAGCATAAGCGACACACCAGCACCAGACCGCAACACAAAACTGTACAGCTGTTCCAATATTTATAAAATACAATAGTAGTTACAAGTCACAGACACCACTTGCACCCCATATAGTCAAACGGATATATTCATAAACGTGAGACTTGCAACGCAAATGCGAGGTTGATGAAATCAATTAATCCCTGAAAGCTTCAGATTAGAAAAGGCACTATGTGAGAAATTGTTTTCACTTTTATTTTTAAAATGCTAGCATGCGCTTTGATCAGATGAGGAAAGCGATCACCCATCCGATTCCATAATTCAATTCCAGCTGTCATGGAATTTCCCGGCTCTGATTAAGCCAGCTCATTTCAATAGCAGAAAGAACAAGCACAGGCTTTTTTCCTGTGGGAGAGAAATGAGGCGAAAAACAAAAATCGATGCTTTTTAATGAATCCTGCCTGCCGTGGTGGGTATTTTTGGATTCTGGCAGCGCTGGTCCTTACTTTCTCATCGCACCTCACTTCTACCTGCCAGGGAATTTAATAAACATCATTTGTCATGCCAAGCAATGCCAAATGCAGCACAAAACAAGGGTTCTTTAAAATTCCCCTGAACTCATTTCCCCAGGTATAAACACCTACAAGCTGTATCCATCTCACTATCTGAATGAGGGATTCAATTTTTAACTATCAACACCTGTTCAGAGCTGGCCTGTATGCAACTGGAAATATTATTTAGCAACTAGGTAGCATTGATTAATATTATTCATTTTAATGTCACCATATGGCACACTGGCCTTAATCTTCAAGACAGACCGGACCTTGATACAAATTGTCACACACAGTTTGGTACCTCTGTGTGGGATGTAACTGAGTGTATAAAACCTCCCATTATTACCTACTGTTGAAAACACTACAGCATGTGGTGCATGAGAAAGCCATTTGTTTTATTTCATTTTTTTAAACTATTATTGCAAGGTACACAAGAAGCTGCCCTGCCAAGACATAAATGCAATATAAAGCAAGGGACACAACGCTATGCAATTTGAATTTAGAAAATAAAAGGACGTTCTGTAAATAAATCACTGATTCAGGCTTTTTTTTCCCCCTATTGTTTCTTGTTCTTTTGGGAAACCGGTAACAGAATAGAGACTAGAATAAATGCACCAAAATATATTCCGACAATAATAATGATGACAATGTAAAGAAACACAGAGGGAACAATCTGGTGTTCAAATGAACTATGAACCATTTCCATATATAATATATTTCATACAACATCTTAAAAACAATCAAACACACAACCCAGTTCTAAAATAGAAGATCTGTTTTTTGTGCCAATCAAATACCTTCAGTGTCTGAAGCTGCACATTGCAATGATTTTAAAAACATGTTGATCTTATCATAGGTGTCTTCCATCTCTGACGGCTTGCAACTCCTGACAAGGGCTCGTGTTTCCATGGCTACCTCAGAGATACGCAACTTGTCTCTCCCTCCAAGGTGACAAAGGCAGTGCTGCCACTTATCCCACATATAACATCCCTGCCCAGACTTGGTCTCCAGAAAAGTGAACCCCCTCTTCTCTCAGACAAAACAATGACTTTCAATTGCAGGTGGGGAGATTTAACAACAGGCCCAGATATTTCTAAAATGGCAGCCGTTTGGCCTTTCATTCTGTATTATTGTATGAAATGTCATTAAAATGGAGGCTAACTTGGATGATTTGGCCATAAAAGAGATGGTTTCAAGAAAGGGATAGGATGTATACACGTTTACAGTAATTTTAATAGTTCATTCCCCTTAGTATTGTATATTAGATATGTACACAAAGGAAATATTATTTCAGTTTCTAAAATTTTAATGTTATTATTGTTACATAAACCGCTCAGACTTGTGTTTATTTTACACAAAATCAACACTTTCATTCTACATCTTCAAACTGATGTGTGGGACTGATGTGAAAAGCAAACTTGTGAGTTTAAGCATATTAAACAGAAGCAGTGAATATGCAACAATATTTATTTTATCATTTTATCATTTTTATCAATATTTATATTAACATGGGGTTAATATAAACAGACATTTGGATAAAGGGGAATTTATTGTCATTAGATTGGATGTGGGTGGAAGATGCTGCGGGGAATAAGACAGCAGTTTGGATGAATGGAGCTGTACAGCAGCTTCAATATCTGCTATACTGTACTCTCACGGCATTCCCAAAGAGGAAGCAGAGTTTGTGGACACTCACTGTTTTTATCTTCCATCAGAGTTCCTGTGAAGCTGAATGTCACGACAGCCAGCTATATTTAGCAGCCTTATGGTTTATGCTAATGAACGAACCCAGCAAATGTTAAATTCCACTGTCGGGTCTAGAGGTTCAAGGTGAGAGATGGGAGCCAGGTTTTAATTGATCATCATCTCCCTGTATCGCAATTTAAAAATGTGTACCTGCTTCAGTTTAGTATTCTATTACTAAATGTTTGGTAGCTTGGTGCATTTTTCACTATCAATCTGTTTAAAGATGCAGTTTAGTTTCTGGCCATTTCCGTACACGTTTCCTGCCATTTTTAAACCAACCCTTTGTAGAACCACACTGCCTCCCAGTCCCTCTGCTCTAACCACTAGGCCCTACTGACAACCAGTCCGTCAACTCTAACCATTACCTCACACTACCTACAGGTCCCTCTGCTCTAACCACTAGGTAAAGCTGCCTCCCAGTCCTCAGCTCTAACCATTCAGACACACTGCTTACTTTGAAAAGCTGCTTTCAGGTATCATGAAAGCTGTATCTCAAACTGCAGAGCCAGCTGTATTTAAAAAGGAGCAGCTCGTTGTGTTTTAGATGAGGTTGTTGGGTAGGAAACACAAATTAATTTAAAAGTAGAAATTAAAACATGACTGGAATAAGCCTCGGAATAGAATATTCTGGACCGTCTCAGCTCCACTCAGGCACTACAGTGCCTTATTACGTATTAATTAAATAAAGGGAAGGCACTGTGCTTTTTAAGCACTAACATTGGCGAATGTTGGAGCAGCAGTAAAAGGTACTGACCCAGTTGTCCTTGCCACAATTACCCAAGAAGCTTTACTTCCAGCTTCTGCACAGGCCTAGATACTTCTTCATATAAGTGTGAATGCTAAAGGGCTAGTGTCTATGAATATTCATAAGTGAATAAATGAAAATAGAGGGAGCCTGCCCCCATTCCAGACACACACGCACAAACACAGATGCACATGCATACCCAAACACAAAGAAACGTTCTTCATTACCCAAACACACACGGATAAGTGTAGCAAACTATAGCGACACACACGTACAACACAAAAACCATACACAGTACATGCAAGCACACTGGCATACTGTTACACACACACAGCATATAGACAAACACATACAAAGAGAAATAGAGAAAACCTCAAGAAACCAGACAAAACAAACAAACAAACGCAGTCCCCTAACCGCAACCACAAACAGCACAGGCAAACCACATTAAAAAAATGCAAGGAGACACAATGCACACAAGCCACACGCATGTACCCAAATGCACAAACAATAATGAATACATGGACCATCCCTACCTGGACCTCGTTGGTTCTCTGTTTGATGCTGTCCTCATTTTCTTTGATGTCTTGTTCCACGGTCGTCTTCTCCCTGGAAGACCAGCACAGGAGGCAGGAATATTTAATAACATCCGACACGGAGGGGACAGACAGCCAGCTACCGGCTCCCGACTGCTCACCCGTCACATGCATGCTACAGGCGATCGGCCCGGCCCTCAACACTGCTATCACTAATACCACTGCGAGCTGGACGAGCAAGAGACACAGTGCATGCGGGTGTGTGCAGACGAGACTGCCACAGACAGGGGAGACAGAGAAATTCCCCCTCCCTCGCTCTAACACCGCCTCCACATTCTTAGCTGGAGCCTGCCTGAACAGCTAAGCTGGGGAGGGGGAGCAGGGAGAAAACAGACTCCTTTAACCACCCCCACTTAAAATCGATGTCACTGTTGCTATGGTGACTAGGAGTGCAGGAATGGGAAGAACCATTGCCTCTGATGTTGCTGTTTAACTCTTTGTTTTCCAAACAAGCAGTGAAACCTGTGTGAAGATGGCCGTCCGCTGTATGTTTTTCAAGCAACACCTTTATGCAAAATGACCTCTGTTTGACCACTGGTCTCTATAGTGGAAAGAATGATCCAATACACCCAATCTACAGTAATTTTCCTGTTTAAAATACACAGGCCCCCATATTAAACCAAGTGCAACAGCAAAGGGAGAGAATACAATCATTTTACTGGAATAAAACCAGCAAGAAACACCTACATTCCTGCAACTAATTTCTTTGTTAGTTTTATACCGCTACAATGTTTTTTTTCTCTATAATAAAGATGCCTTGTCTTAGCAATTCAAACAAGCATGATCAGCAACATACATCCCTCATCACCACAGCTCAATTAAAACTAACGAGCTATAAGTATGAAGAAGCAGCTGATGACCTAACAGACACAATATTACAGAATAGTATGAAATTAGAATTAGCAATTAAAGGTTCAATCACAATGATAAAAATTGCCCAGATTAATGCAAAAAAGATGGCTTTTAGCTAAGCTGTTCTCCAGGTCCATGCAAACATGTTCGTTTGACATACAGATGGATGGATGTGTGGACAGAGAGACACCCCCATGTATCCCTAGGATAGGACACTCGAAAAAGGGGGTTCATAGATGTGTAATCTGTCAACATAATCATGAAGGTTGAATCAAAAGGTTATGAAGGCAACCCTAAACCCTTAACCCCCACACCAACATAAATCACATGTATGTCACCATTTACCAGCATGTTGTAAAATGCATTACACGATGGCCATCTGTCTACATTGATCCGCCTCCCCCCCCCCCGTCTGTTCCACTTAAGTTGAAAGCAAAGGGCTGCTTGTATTGCTATATTAATAAAACACCTCAGCGAGCGAGATCCTTTACCTACTGTAGATGCATGTGACTATGTCCCAGCTAGATGCTCAGTCAGGGGGCAGACCATCAGTCAGAACCCAAACAGCAGCCCAAAGTCTCAGTATGATGTTAAGAGGCACTGCTACCCTGCATTACAGACTAGTGTCTCTGAATGTACCAATGACCAGACACCCTCTACATGCCTTAAAGACAATGTCCAGGACATGCAAGGAAAACTAAAAACTGCCCTTTCCTGGTCACTTCGGGTCTTGTATTAACCTTGTTCGCTAATTGCAATCTTGCGAGATCAGTTTGCTTGAACAAAAATGTGGATTTATTTTGAATGTATTAGACAAGCTATTATTTCTATTCTACTATAGGGTTCAGCTGTCTTGAAGTTAATTTATCTTTCCTAGAACTGAAAGAGCTGAACAAAGATTTGAATAGAACACCGACAAGTTGCAATTTTAGCAAGACACACCAAGGGGTGTTGGATTCATTTAGTGTGGCAGTTAAAAGGTTAAAAGCACCATCAGGGTGTCTGCTGCCAGGAAATTCAGTATAACCACAGGGATGTATTAACCCTCACTTTTCTATTATTAATTCAACTGGATAAATGAAAATGACCTTCACTCGATCTAATGTGGTTTGAACTAATTCTGAAACACCTTATCAGGTGGAACTGGCATACAGTATGCAACAGGGTTAACCAGAGAACAGCACAGCACAGAGTTCGGTTACAGCAAACTAAATCATTACAGAAATCTTAAACATTGCACACTTCCATTTGTAACATAGAACTCCTAGGAGCAGTCTGGAAAGACACACATGTTGTAGCAGTCCTGTACTGTCACTTTAAATCCTGATATGCCGTACTTACATAGTATGTTTCTGTATTTGCAAATAAACAGAGTAAGCATGTTAATATGTGTAGTTGTTTAATGTTATTTTTCTTGTAACTGCAATTGAACAAAACAGCATTGCAATTGAAGTTGCAGCAAACAACGCTGCTGCAGTTGTAATCAGAATTGACCTCAGGACTGCCCTCAGCAGTGTACTCTGTGTACAGCATGATACTGGCTGCACGCATGTCAGTCAATAGGAAATATATCTGGTCACAATCCTGTTGTTAAGACCTTTGCAAACCACAGCAATCGCGGCGTCTCTACATGATTACTAGCAGTCTTTCTTACCCACGGATTTCAAACAGGACTGCAATGAAGGGTCACCAGATTCTAGGTTAACAAATCAATTTGCTTGTGGTCCTCTGAAACAGCATGAGTACGCAGGTTCTGGGAAACGGAACACGGTGCTAAAAATGCACTGAGCATGATTCTCACAGGAAGTCTGAAAACAAGTGCATGTCTTCCATATATAATGCAGTTTCCATCACCAGTGAGCTGGAAAGACGTTTCTTCCCCTCCAATGCCTCTCTACACAACACCCATTCCAATACCACAGAGCCTTGAAGAAGCAGCAGCACCTGCAGACGCAAAGAGATTCCACAACGGCCCTGTATAGAAAACGCATGCTTAAATCAGCTAACTAAACCACAGGCCTGTCCGCAACTACTGCCACTTCCTCAATTACTCCTCGGTTGCAAAAATATTGAATCTACAGTACCAAGCCAAGCAAGTACTAATGTTCTTAAAAAAAAATAAAAAATCAATTTAAAAACCAGTAAAATAAAAATTAAAGGAGACACATTTACATATCAAACTGTACCACCATCAGCTAAGACCGTGTAGTCGAATTCACTGACTGATAAATATTCATCTTGTTCGGTCACCTCTGCCGGATGGAAATCTACTGCTAAGAACATCAATACATCAAATCTACAAAAGAGCAGATAAAGCCCCTTTATTCATTTGTCATGTTTGTCTCCTACACCTTTGTATATTTTCCAGTTGTTAAAGAGTGCCCTCTTCCTCCCCCGTTCTACAGAGCCGGTGGCTCATTTTAACCATCTTCCAGCTTTGCATTAAAACTGCATGAGAAAATATTCAATGAAGCCGAACTGCAAGGACTGGAAGACACAAGCAAGCTCAGCTAAATGCTCCGCTGTTATACAAAGTGCAGGGTGCTTACCTTTCACCGGAGGCAGTGCGTTGCCGTGGCAATTTTAAGCAGTCCAGTACCACACGCATCATCTTTGCAGCATGCAGTCCCCCATCCTAACTCTGCATAGCCCCCTGTGCTCGCTGCTCCACACTCAGACAGAACCCACCCCCCCACCCCCCACAACACACACACACGCACTCACAGCCAGGGAAAACCAAGCGCCTCCAACACTGCACTCTCAATATTCCAGCGTCAACTCAGCTTCAAAAAAAAAAAAAAAAAAAAAAAAAAAGCAGGGGAGTGAGAGAGGGCAATGCTAAGAGAAAGGCTGTTATCGCTCATGTAACAATATGAAAAAAAACTCCCTTCCTCTTTCCAGCCCTGAGGCAGCACAGTTCATCACGTGAAAACACAACCTCAAGAGACTGCTCCACGCTTCCCATTCAGCGAAGCAGCGTAGCCCTGCCTGAGGTTATCTCCCCTGAGTCTCTGAGTGTGTGTGTATGTTTTAATAGGGCTCATAAAAGGTGAGTGGCAGTGGGGCACAGTGCTCTGAATGACAGGTTGGTCTTCAGCAGGAGTTGGTCACAAGGGTAATGCAGAAGGCTGCTCCTGCTAAGGCACAGAGCAGGAGAACAGTATTGAACAGGCAGGCAGAGGACAAAGGAAGGCAGGTGCTCTTCTGTCCCATGCGGAGGGAAACTGTCTCTCTCACTCTCTCTCTCCTCTGGAAAGGAACTGAACCAAATAAAAGTCAGTGAGGGACTGAACAGAACAGGCGTTAGTGTCTGATGAGAAGGGGGGGGGGGGGGGGGGGGGGGGGGCAGGGTTACACATTAAGCAGAATCTGTGAGGTGATTTACAGACGATACTTAAAAAAACAAAAAAGAAAAGCTCACTAATTAAAAGCCCTGCATACACCTGCTCTGCTGTCTAGCAACATCTTGAAGCATCACGGAGCCTCACCCCCCTTGAACCTGCCTTCAGAGAAAGATTCCCAACAAGCACACCAACAGTCTGCCAGCGGGGACCGCGTCGCTGTGGAAACAGCAGCCTTGTTTTCACCTGGCCACCTGCCTGCCTGCAGATCTGAGCCCTTGAGAGACAGACACACCCACCAGGCACCACCCCCTCCTACATGTCACAGCTGAGCCACGCCCACCAGGTACCACCCCCTCCTGCATGTCACAGCTCAGACATGCCCCCAGGAACATCAATTATTCATGACCTGAGTAACCAATCCCTATTTATAAACTCCTGCGAACGGAGAGACAGTACCAGAGACTCTTTGCTGAGGCATTTACAAATCACAGCGTTTTTTTTAATTATTATTTTTTTTTACAAAGAGCGTTTCTCACCTTTCAGCCAGACACTGCTGTAAAAGCTTTGAATTCTTTTTGGAATAAAGTGCCTTTTAACTAAAAGGCCCAATTTTAAGATCACATCAAATGAAAACAATAGATTAATTCTTACCAGTTTCCTCCCTTTACTTTATCTCTGGCAGATATCCCAGGACTAAAAGCTTCATATCAAATCAAAAAGGAACATTTCTGTATCGTCTCTTGTCAATTCAGATTTGACAGTTTGTTTTAATAAACCACCAACACATCACAATCCAGTATGCACCTCCTGAATCCAGTTCTCTTGCAGGATCTGAGAACTGACTGCTCAAAAGGACAAGGGTTTATAAGGTGGGAATTTTGGCAGATATTTCTGTAGCTGTTTCACCCTTCAGTAGAACTGCAGTGACAGACTTGCCCATTGGCAACCCCCCCCCCCCCCCCCCCCCCAGTGTATCAGACAGCAGGCCCACTCACCTCTGCAGATCCACAATCTCATTGCTCAGGGAGTCCAGTTCCTTGATCGCGGAGAAGTCTGCCACCAAGCTGCTGGGAACATTGCCCTGCAGAGACGCAAAGGGGAAAAGGTTGGACATCCTGCCCTCAGCAGTGACCCCCAGGGCAGACAGGACCCTGCTAGTCTGTTAGGTTTATTTCCTTCTGGTATTCTGCCTGACTGATCCAACCCTGATCGAGAAGAACAAGTGCCCCTCCCCGGTGCTACACATATTTTTGGCGTAAACAGAAGTATAAAATAAAAACAGCAAAAGACTAGACAAGGCCTTTTAGAGGGTCACAGATTACGATCAGTACACTGAACAGATCAAGGTCCTTTCTCAGCCTGTTTGGGCAAGTGACAGTCCATTGTACATGAATGGGGATTCACTTACTAAATCACTGTATAAATACTGTACATAAAACACACAGACAATACATGCACAGATCTGCAGCAGGTACACAGTGTTGCTGAATTAAATATGATATGGGGGTGGTTATTACAGAGGGCTATACAAATACAACAGATTGGACTGTGCTGTTAAATGCAGGGTCTTAACTTTAACAGCAATACAAGACCAGCAATTTGTAATGTACATGAAAGGTGATAGTAACTGAATGACTGTACCACAGGTATGTTGGTAACCTGTCTGTAATTTGCCTGCAGCTCTCCACAGCCCTATAACCTGATTAACAAACTCAGTAACCGTTCCCCAAAGGAAATGAAAGTTTGTGCTGTTGATAAAGAAATGCTGGTCCTGGGATTCGCCGGCTGGTGTGAGCGGGTGACCTCCTCTGCATTATTTATTAAACGCTTGATTCAGAGCTGCTGACTGAGCTGTAGAGAAGCAGGCTGCACCGTACCGTGAAGAATGTTCCAAACAAACCACTTTTGCCTCTTCCCTCCAACTGCAAGACTGGTCTACTTGATGCTCAGCACCTTTTTCCTGCTTTTTTTTTTACATTTTATTTTTACAATTCTTGAAGTGAAACTGCTTTTTAACACAGGAACTGGTTTCATGTCTGGAGCTGTTTTAGATAGTTATGAATTTGACCATAAAAAGACCCAGTGCTGACAGCTGTGCAAGGAACTGAAACCTACACTAAACTGCCACTGAACATTGCATCATCAAGTAGTGACGTAACAGGACAGTACAGGTCAGCAGAACTAGTGTCACATTGGAAGCAGAGTTTCCACGGGGACAAGACACCAAATCGCTTCGGCATGGCTTTTCCACAGCACTCTTTAAAACACTTTTCTACAGTTGTCTTTAGTTTAATCAGAAACATAAAATGTACTTACTAGTTTATAAAATGCAGGTTAAACAATTGTTTTGCGATTTTTGCTTGCCCATGTGCTAAGTAAACCCAGGCCTAATTAGAACTGTACCGTTATCCAAGCAAATTTTCTACCACTACACAGGAATGCTTATTGACTTTCAGTTACCTGGGAATTGGGAGTTTGAAGTTATTCAGCTCTACGAAGTGTTTGAGAAGCCCTGCAATGCTGTAATAACAGCAACACTGCAGTTTAAAGCAGGTTAGTACAGTGAGTGAATGTCCCCGTTGCTGTGGTTACCTGGTGTGTCAGTCTGTCTGAGGGCGGGATCATGTCTCCAGTCAGGGCCTGGGGTGGATCAACCCCTTTTGTCAGCTTCTGGTTGATCAGGTGCAGAGCCAAAGCAAACTGCTCCTTGGAGAGCTTCCCACAGTCCTTTGTGTCACAGAGCTCCCTGGACAGCACAGCGAGGTGGGTGAAGGGTTATTGCGCTTTCACACACGCACTACAGGGTCCTGTATTATTTATTACATTTTTTTTGCCATGGTTCTTATTCTCTTTACAAAGACAATTAATAAAAAATGTGTGGTACAAAAAAATAGACATAAAAATAATCAATACTTGTCTAAGTGTCTGGCACAGGTATGTCCAGGCAGTGGCAAAACTTTAGTTTCAAAAGTGTGTAGGGGTGGGGTTAGACAGTTTCTGTAGCTGGGGCATATAATAATAAAATAATAAACAAACAAATAGTTCTTCACTAGCGGTCACTTTCGCCTGTGTAGAGGTTACTCTCCCCCCAGTCCTTCGCTCCTCACCAGATGTCAGCGAGGGTGCTGGAGGGCAGGCCGGTCTTCAGGAAGATGTCTCGCACCTCGGGCCCGGACACCAGCCCATCCTGGTCCTTGTCTGTTTTCAGGAACACCTCGTCATACTTGGCTCTGTCAGCTGGGGACACTACCCACTGTGGAGAAGAGAGGCAGAGCTCAGCAATACTAAGCAAAACCAGGCTCGCAGAAACCACGAAGAAATACAAGACAGGGTCACGCACACGAAATGCTCTGCCTGTTATCAATTAATCTATGGCACATATTTTCAAGTGTTTTTTTAATTCCACATAAAAACATTCACAAAACATGCGAGTCATTCTGACTTGGAATGCAAGAACTATGTGAATTGGGCCAGTGTTGATGAACAAATAACTGCAAGTAAAACACAGCTGGTCTAGTCAGCACTGGTTAAAGTTTAACAAAGTGTTTAAATAAATATTAGTATG
The DNA here is from genome assembly GCF_017654505.1 of Polyodon spathula. NCBI lineage: Eukaryota > Metazoa > Chordata > Actinopteri > Acipenseriformes > Polyodontidae > Polyodon > Polyodon spathula. The sequence continues at coordinate 3,558,922 of NC_054547.1, read as the reverse complement.
CATGTGTACCTTCACTGCTATCGGCACCGGTGGGGATTTGGAGGGGAGCATGCCCCCTGCTGGCAGGGACTGGCGGAGCTCCTTGGCAGAGGGAGGTGAGGGCAGCAGGGGCACCACGCTGGGCAGGGCAGATTTCTTCCTTTTGGAAGGTGGCACCAGCGAGGCAGGCAGGGACATTGGCACAGGCTCCTTCTCCAGGGCACGGTACACCAGGTACATGGCCTTTCAATGACAAAGCACACATTCAGTTCAGCTGAGGAAACACTGCACTCGGGTGCCTCATTTCGTTCAAACTTCCCAAACTTCTTACCACTGCGAATTCATCTCTGTCCAGCATTCCATCTCTGTCGATGTCGCTCAGTTCCCAAACCTGAAACGAAAAGGACCAGAGTTTTGCCCCTAAATCGAGTGCACATGAAACAACCTTAACAAACTGACTGCCTATGAGAATTTAAAGCCATTACTGTAGCTACACACTGTCGCGAGTCCACATTGACGTTTTTGATTTTTCACAGATAGTTCTAGTATGTTAAAATTTAAACAGGTTTAATCCTACATTTCAAATTAAAAGCAGTTTAACACCCCTACACACATTTAGACTTTCTTAACGATGGAATCAATAAACTTTATAGTCCACAATGCATACATTATTACTATGTACAGCAGTTAATAGTTCAGCAGCGCTTTCCTTACCAAGTTTCTTCTGTGAAACCCCTAGGCAATATCTAAACGTATTCTCAATATGTGGCTTGAAATATTTATTAAATATTTCTAACTTTCAGAAAGAAAAAAAAACAGTGAATAAAAAAACACACTTGCAAAACAGCACCACCTTCTGGACAAAAGAAACAGCACAGCATTACTGAAACACCATTCTCCTGGTGGTGTCTAACACAGAAGCCATGCAGTACACTGGTGGTGACACTGACACTGAAGAGACATCTTCATCAAGGGGAAGAGAATCAATGCTGTCTTTGTGAAGCAGAGCAGACTGCTACAGTGTGTAGTAATCAGTAACAGGAGGCCATTAGTATCACGCGACACAAAGGGGTTATCAGAATCAGATTCAAGTCATTGCACTGGCCTTAATAAACACCAGAACAAAAATCAATATCAGTTAAAAGGAAAACCTCAAGAAAAATGTTTATATATATATATATATATATATATATATATATATATATATATATATATATATATATATATATATATATATATATATTTAAAAAGGCAGAGTTCTCCTCTCTCCTTACCCGTCCTAAAACATCCACGGGCAGTTTGGAATTCAGCAGCACTGGTTTCACTTTATCCCCAGACAGCATGCCATTCACTGGGGACAGGCTCTCGAATATGGCATCAAACTTCACTTTCTCCTCCGGCTGAAAGAGAAATTGGGCTTGAAATACAGGGAGAGGCAGAGGCAGGAACAAGAGAGACCGAGCTTTGTTGGCTGTCTGTATGATATATATATCTCCTTACATGATGAACTGTACCCAAGTTGTGCCTCTGCAGACACTTGATACAGACAACAACATGCCTAAGTGTCTAAGTCAGCACTGATGATGCGAGAGCTCAGTGAAGCACAGTGAAACACAGTGCTGTACTGTTGAGAATACAGCAAGATTTCCATGGCTCTTTCTCACTGGTTTCAGAGCTAGGCAACAGGCAAACTTCTGGCCAGACAACACGATCTCCAGTCAAACCTGCCTATAGCAACTACTCAGCAGCATCTGCCTAAAATATATAGTAAATACAGCCCATTTAGTTTCTTCTAGCCAATTTGAAACATCGGAAGGACTGAAGACAAGCGACGGCCTCCATTCGCACTGTAAAGCCAATTGCATTTTCTCCCTTCTAACACAAGCGATGGATGTTACTAATCTACAGAGACAAGGGCCAGCCTGGGGAGTCTCCACCTGAACTTGTGAGGTGCCTGACCATGGAGCATTCCCTGCGGGTCAAGATCAGCAACTCAGCATGCCCAGGATTCGAACTAGCGACGGGGAGTGCTTTTGCAGGATGAGGGATGAGGCATGGGAGTCACGTGGACCCACCCCCCGAACCTCTTTCTTTATTCTAAAGATCTTACTCCTCCCACCCCAAGCTCACCTTGACAGCCCAGGGAACATCGATAGGCACTGCTCCAGCAACGAGCTGCGGGCTGCTGGTGTCATGCTGCAAGAGAAAGATAGAGTGGTTTGATCCAATGCACTACACTGCTACTTGAGATACCATTCTACCAGCATGCTGGGAGGGCAGACAGAAAAACATTTGAGCCTCCAATCCGGCAGCAAACCGAATCTAAATAATATTACAGGAAAACACATCCCACACCACGGCTATATATTCTTGAAAACGTGGTGGTACGACGCTTCTCTCAACAGCATGTACAGAACAGTATACAGTAAGAAATGGCAAGAAAGAGTTTAAAAACAATGGAGAAGTAAATGAATCAAACACTCTCAACACAGACCCCCCCCTATACAACCGAATCAAACGCTCTCAATAGCTTAAGCTCAACAATGTTAATACTGAATTTCGTCACAGTCTTATAGAAACATGTGAAGTGTGATATGCACAAGTACGACTGACTAAACTAGGAATGCACTCATTTCAAAGCTACGATGGAAAGACTCACAAATTTGGGTGGCACAACGGCCAGGTGGAGGCTGCTGAGGGACACGTCGAGTCCATTCTGAGCACAGGCCACCAGCCGCAAAGCAATGAAAAACTCCTACAGGGACAGGAAGCATACAAAATACATTCCAATCCACTCAATTTCCTGAATCTCACACTGCATGTTACCATCATCATCATTCCGAACTATCAAGAATTCCACCTGCCGTGAATGCTGGAGAGTACTCCAAAACACAGAGGCTTGGCAGTCACACTCCTCTGCATGGCTAAATATTTTCACAAAGTGTACAATTTTATAACGAGCAATACATCTTCAACAGTTTCCTGTTCTACGTGAGAGGCTACTTTTTACAAATCAAAACTTCACATCACATTTGAAAATTATTGTTGGACATATATTAGATAAAACAACACACAACAGCAGTGTGTTGTAGTTTATCAGATGGATGTCAAAACGATAAATACAATAAGTTACCCGTTTGTTCAAAAACCCCTTCCGTTCTGCGTCTGCCAAATCCCATATCTGGAAAAAATATTCATTAAATTAAATATATATTTTACCATGAAATGTGCAAAAAATACACTACTGTCTCAGCTAAGACACACATTTATAATTTTTTTTTTTTTTTTTTTTTTTTTAACAATTCCTCCAAATGAGAGCTAAATGCTTGTTAACTACAAAACTGCTAACTAAAAATAACTCTTGAGAGCTCTCACACTTCAGTAAACTGATCTGTAAGTGTTAGGTTGTGTTTGACTCACAAGTGGTTACCTGTTTTTAGCAGCCAGTAACACAAGCAAATTATCTTTGTTTCAATGCAAGTGAATGACCAAGACACTCTGACTGTGTTTCACTTATATAATATATTATTAAACTACTGCAGGTTCAGAACAAGACAAAAGGTGTGTCCAGAAGGCTTCACTGAAGGGAGGAATCTTGCGGTCCTACATCTAAACACTACACGCCATGGTGTGCTGCGAGTGTCATTGATATGGCCCGAGGATAAAAATGCGCCAGTGAAACAAACAAACTGGCCAGCCAACAACGGCAGGTTCCTGATCAGAAAGCTGGCTTCGATGAGCATCAAGCTGGCCAACACCCCACCTTCCCCAGGACCAGGTCTGCCAGGCCAGACTTCTTGAGGAACAAGGCTGCATCAGACGCCCCGACTCGGCCAGTGTTGGACAGGTCCACCTGCAGAGAGGTGAGGAGGAGGAGGAGGAGGAGGAGGAAGAGGGGGTTATTGTCTCACCTACCAAACAAGAATATCTTCCCCCTACAGATCAGGCCTTTTCACCTTAACCCTAGAGAAATGTCACTTTCAGGCAACATAACGAATTTGTACTTAGAAGTTAGAAACCAACCAAGTGGACATTTCAAAGTAAAATATGTCCAAAATAGATTGAAAAAATAATGTAGCCTGAAAGCACTGGCCAAACAGCTCTAGTTTAGAACAGAGTTCTAGGACGGCGACAGTCTGTGGAATATCAGCATGAGTAGAAGGGAACACACCGAGGCTGAATGTTTAGGTCTGTTTAAGCACTATGATTGTCCATATAACCGATAATCCATTATTCAAGCATAGCAATTTGGCCACTGCTTTCAGGCTACATTCTTTTTTCATTCTATTTTGTACATATTTTATTTTACTTTAAAATGACATATGTATTAATAATAAAGCAGTAAGTTAAACATCCACCTATGTTTGCTTTCTAATGAAAACTAACCTTTATTTATTCTATTGTCAATTTCATTGCAAAGAGGGAAAAGGTTGATGAAGAGACTGTTTTAAGTGGCTGAAATACTCGGCTGATTGTGATGTCATAATTTTTAATGGACTTTGGGGTTGAATCGAATTTGGAGAGGTGCCTCTGGTGATTTTATTATTATTATTATTATTATTATTATTATTATTATTATTAATCAGGTGAAATCAACCATGCGGATATGGAGAATACAGTAAGGTCAAAACTGAGAGGCACAGGGTGATGTCACGAATATGGTTTCTTAGCGATGTGTCATGGCAAACACAAGGCGAACTGTGCGCTCCGATTGGGTGAGAGATCCTGTGCAGCCTATGTAAGAAATACAAGCTTAGAGGGTACACCTAAAAGGTAAATACAGGTATACAGAGGAAGTATAATACTGGCATAACATTTAACAGGTAGCATTACCAGCTACGTTTACACCCAAACAAACATGGTAATGATTATTTAATTTAAAGTACCGAGCTGCAGTACTACTGAAAGGATATCCTTGTATCTCTGAACATATATAATATTGCAAGCAACAGAACTACTTTGTAACAATGAAATTCGGAAGAAAAAAAAAACACTTACCTGCCGATAGTATTTCTCATAGACAGGATTTCCACTTGAAAGCTGCAAATAAGTAAATAAATAAAAATCAGAATAGGAATTCAAGTTTACAAACAGTAAACTGAAGTGACAGTTAACAGCTGTAGACCTTAATTCCATGGCTTAAGTATTTTCATCTGGTTTTGTAGCAGGAAAGGATGTTTTTAAAGGCACTGTGACATTCACAGAGAAGCACCAAACTAATTCCGAAGACAAAAAAGCCAACATTCAAAAGGGCAGGCAAAATCAACAATCGAAAAATGACAGGTCAAGGGACCAACAAAATGTGACCTTACTACTGAAGGACTAAACATTTCTCAACCAATCAGTGAGACGGGAATTATTTTAGTTTTCTTCTAAGCAAACTCATCTCAATTACTGTTTTTCTAATAGTTTTTTTTTTTTAATCTTAATGAAATACATGTTGCCTTGGAGTTCACAGGAAGTCTGGAAGTTTCCAGCATGCTGGTTTTATTAGAGGCATTTTAACAGTGGCTTTGTGTGTTAGAGACTGCAGATGGTGGTCTTAATACAAAATACTGGGGAGGCCTTGTTATTAAAATGTGGCTTTACACTGCCATGAACTGGAGCAAATCAGGACTGGAAAAGGTGCCTTCACTCTCAGATGGTCGTTTTACTGTACAGTGCAGAAAGAAACGTTTTCTTATTAATAGCAACTTTCTTACCATTTTTTTGCTGAATTTTCCAGACGTTCAATTTGGTGAACCCTGTACAAGGATACTATGCACTACACTGTAGCTTCCCTCGCTGTGCAACAGGTATTGGGATCCCATAGATAACACGGACAATCCCCGCAGGGGTTCATGCTTCAGGAGGGACCCTTATACCAGTTACAAAGTGTAGCAAGGTTTCTGAAAACGGAAACTACATACGTTTTTGGACAAAAAAAGCATAATGTACTGCAAGTAAGGGAACGGCGCAGTTTGTTAATGCAAAAGAAAACTGATATGTGAATGTGATCTGGTTAGGGTTTAAATAAATGCGGCAGTGAACAATTTTTACTAGACAACACCAGTAATGAAACTTGACTGGCAGAAACATCGAAAACAGCTGCGTACCGACTGCAACTACACCATCCCCAAGGCTAAAGCCACATGGCAGGGAAACAGTTAACAGGCCAAGGGCTGTACAGATCGGCTCACAAACCCTGCATCCCCTCTTTTGCAACTCATGAAAAAGCCAATCATGTTGAAGAGGAGTTCACATTCCACAACCCTAGGAGAAAACACATCATGGGTACAATACGAAGGACCGTGCTCAGAAGAGATGCAATACGAGGGACCCTGCTCAGAAGAGATGCAATACGAGGGACCCTGCTCAGAACAGATGCAATACGAGGGATCATGCTCATAACAGATGCGATACGAGGGATCACGCTCATAACAGATGCGATACGAGGGATCACGCTCATAACAGATGCGATACGAGGGATCACGCTCATAACAGATGCGATACGAGGGATCACGCTCATAACAGATGCGATACGAGGGATCACGCTCATAACAGATGCGATACGAGGGATCACGCTCAACAGATGCGAACAGATGCGATACGAGGGATCACGCTCATAACAGATGCGATACGAGGGATATAACAGATGCGATACGAGGGACCACGCTCATAACAGATGCGATACGAGGGATCACGCTCATAACAGATGCGATACGAGGGATCACGCTCATAACAGATGCGATACGAGGGATCACGCTCATAACAGATGCGATACGAGGGATCACACAGATGCGATACGAGGGATCATGCTCAGAACAGATGCGATACGAGGGATCACAGATGCGATACGAGGGACCACGCTCATAACAGATGCGATACGAGGGATCACGCTCATAACAGATGCGATACGAGGGATACGCTCATAACAGATGCGATACGAGGGACCACGCTCATAACAGATGCGATACGAGGGAACAGATGCGATACGAGGGACCACGCTCATAACAGATGCGATACGAGGGACCACGATGCGATACGAGGGACCACGCTCATAACAGATGCGATACGAGGGATCACGCTCATAACAGATGCGATACGAGGGACCATGCTCAGAACAGATGCGATACGAGGGACCATGCTCAGAACAGATGCAATACGAGGGATCATGCTCAGAACAGATGCAATACGAGGGACCGATACGAGGGACCATGCTCAGAACAGATGCGATACGAGGGACCCTGCTCAGAACAGATGCAATACGAGGGATCATGCTCAGAACAGATGCAATACGAGGGATCATGCTCAGAACAGATGCAATACGAGGGATCATACTCAGAACAGATGCAATACGAGGGATCATACTCAGAACAGATGCAATACGAGGGACCGTGCTCAGAACAGATGCGATACAAGGGATCGTGCTCAGAACAGATGCGATACGAGGGACCCTGCTCAGAACAGATGCGATACGAGGGACCCTGCTCAGAACAGATGCAATACGAGGGACCCTGCTCAGAACAGATGCAATACGAGGGATCATGTTCATAACAGATGCAATACGAGGGATCATGCATCAGATGCAATACGAGGGACCCTGCTCAGAACAGATGCAATACGAGGGACCATGCTCAGAACAGATGCAATACGAGGGACCCTGCTCAGAACAGATGCAATACGAGGGACCCTGCTCAGAACAGATGCAATACGAGGGACCCTGCTCAGAACAGATGCAATACGAGGGACCATGCTCAGAACAGATGCAATACGAGGGACCATGCTCAGAACAGATGCAATACGAGGGACCCTGCTCAGAACAGATGCAATACGAGGGACCCTGCTCAGAACAGATGCAATACGAGGGACCCTGCTCAGAACAGATGCAATACGAGGGACCCTGCTCAGAACAGATGCAAACAGGAAACAGCTCAGCACTAAATGTAATTTTAGAGAAGTAGGAGTGCAACTCAGAAAAAACTGTTTTTAATAAGAAAAAAAATTTAGCCATTGAAATCAAGACCTCATTTACAAGGGAGTCCTGGAAATTGTTTGCAGGAAAGGGTTATTTATTTCCATGGTTTTTGGGAGTCTTACAAAGGGTGCAGCATAGATCAGCCCCTGTGCTTAAAACTTTAACAGAACAGGGAAACTTAAATCCCACTGCAATGCTTTGGAACAAGAGGGAAGTGCAAAATAGCGTGCTGCTGTCAATGAACTGCCCCATCAGGAAGCTTCATACACCCACTGGACTTTCCTTTTCCTGCTGCACAAACAAAGCAGAGATCCTAGGGTCAGAGGGATGCTGTGTCACCTTCCCATCCAATCCAACTTCCCGAGAGTGGAGCCCATTTTCCTCTAGATTTGGAGCAACTGTAGGATTGTTTTTTTTTTTTTCTTCACCTCTCATATCTATTTTGTTTAAACTCCACCCAAAGGAAGAACTCCTACTCAAGTGTGACCGCACACACACCAAACATGCATTACACAGGGTTGACTCTTACTGTAGGATCCACACTGCCAAATGTTACCAATTTATTTAAACTTTGCAATTGAGTTATGCTCTGCCGTCAAAATTACCCTTCCGACACTCTCATGAAACGTGCACACTGCTATGGCTTACTTGACTGGTCTACAAATAAAATTAAATGAAATTTAAAAAAAACAAAAACAAAAAAAAAACACACTCTAATCTGATATCATGTCATGTGTTTTTTTTTTTTTTTTTTTCCAGAACAAGTGACTTTAGCTGCTGTACCAATGCAAATGTATTCTGTGACATTCTAAAAACATTCTATACATGTTTTATTATGCTAGACATGATATACACTAACTGCATTTTCGAAATGTTCGGGAAAGATCTGTTTATTATGTTATTACACCACACGTACTAACCATGCAAGTTATATTTTCTTTACACTAATCAGTCATTGCAAACTGTTCCTCGCTGGACGTTCCTCGCTCAAAGATATATATATATTTATATATATATATATATATCTAGTATATTTTATATAACATATATATATATAATAGATAAACTTTTCTATAGATATATTTGATTATTATTATATATCTTATATACTGACAAACTGCACCTCCCTCGAAACTGAGCTAAAAATGAAGCAACTGGACTGGAGATGGGGTGGGGGTCGCTTTTATTAACTCCTTATAACTACCAAGAAAAAAACAAGCACTCACACAAAACAAACCTGTTAAAACTTTAAACTTTTAAAAAAACATAATAGTTTTTCACTCTAAAATGTGGCACAAAACGGAGGCACTCAAACTACGCCCTTATACTGTTCCCACAGAGATTAAAACCAGAAAGTTTTTTTTTTTTCCCCCACAAACTTTCTGTAATTCCAGAAACAAGTTCCGGAGCACACGACTTTAAAACAGCGCCCTACTCGTCTTGTTTGTAAACACATGTATCCGCTTGTCTCAAACTGTTTATGGATACATATTAAACATGGTATTTATGTATTAAAAGAGTTTTACCTGAGTCAGAGACAAACTGGCAGCCATAATGTTTCTTTTCCCATTAGCCCATCCTGCACTAGGCAATATAGGGGAGGCGGTGAAACGTGGAACTGGAGCACAAAATGGAACTGGAATACCTTAGAGGGGGCGGGAGTCGTTAAAATGAGGAACTGGATTTCGTGATCTGTTTGTATTGGTGAATGCTAGAGAAAAGCAGAGAAGAATAAGAACATAAGAACATAAGAAAGTTTACAAACGAGAGGAGGCCATTCGGCCCATCTTGCTCGTTTGGTTGTTAGTAGCTTATTGATCCCAAAATCTCATCAAGCAGCTTCTTGAAGGATCCCAGGGTGTCAGCTTCAACAACATTACTGGGGAGTTGATTCCAGACCCTCACAATTCTCTGTGTAAAAAAGTGTCTCCTATTTTCTGTTCTGAATGCCCCTTTTTCTAAACTCCATTTGTGACCCCTGGTCCTTGTTTCTTTTTTCAGGCTGAAAAAGTCCCTTGCGTCGACACTGTGCATCCAAATGCATTCTTAAATAATAAACTGAACATGTACATCGAGTTACCACTTGTGATCATATCATACATTTATTATGAACCTGTTTAGCAATCAAAGTCAAAAGAAAATATAATCATACCTTTTGAACAAAATAAAGAAATATCAAGTTTAATAGCTGCATAGATATAAACATAGGAAAAGCATGGGAAACGTCACATTTACAGTGCAAATTCACTCACATTTTATATGGAAATGTATATAAACAAGATTTTAAAAATCCACTGTGATCCACATCTCACAGGGAGTGGCAGGGAACAGTTATAAGAAGTCATCATTTACAAAAGACAATATGACTGAACTATACAATTGGTATCATGGTCACTGCAAAATCCCACAGAACTCATTTATGTACCCTATATATATATATATATATATATATATATATATATATTGTACATAAATGAGTTCTGTGGGATTTTGCAGTGACCATGATACCAATTGTATGGTTTCATATATATATGCAATCCCATTTTTAAGCATGTCTAGTACTTTTTATTACATGGGGCTTGCAAACAAGGAACCGTGAGGCTCTAAAAAGGGAGGCAGGGTCACATCAAGGATATTGCAATCACCTTTTTGAAACCAGAGTCACCCACAGGGAATGAGAGTCACTGGAGCAGAACTGGACATTCCAGCTGCATTCTGGAATTCCAACACTGGGAAGTACTGAAATACGGAGCTGGAATATTCCCAGGAGAACTGGAGTTCTGGCAGTCTGGCACAGGGAAAATAATGAAGCTCAGTGATGGAGTGTATATATATATATATATATATATATATATATATATATATATATATATATAGTTAAGATATTTACTAGCAAATAAAGCCCATTGATCCATTTCCAGAGGTATCCAAATCGATGAATGAAGCAGGAAATAATTCAAAGTCAATCTTAGAGTCTACATTTCTCAAGATAACTAATAATTCCCACCCATGCCTTACTCACTGCTAGTACTTCCACTGTTAGTCAGAATGCAGTACAAATGAACTGTACAGTGTGCAATGATTGATGTAATAAATCACAGTTGTTATACACAAACAAAGGACAAAGAATCATGGTGCACATAATGAAAGATACGTTTTTCTGCAAACACATAACACTGGACTCGTGTGTTGGAAACAGAAGCCCATGCACAGTTCAATGTGGGTATACAGAGATTTTCATTCGCAATCAGTTATACGTGGAAATAGATCAAGAAACTAGGCTCCAAGTTTGAGTTCAGCAGGGGGGTTCTTTGCTCCGTTAACACTCTGTAGATTGATCTTGTAGTTTCTTAAAAAGATAAAAACAGGAAGTACATCTGCACTCCATGACTGGTCATTTTTCAAACCCCCTCACCTCAGAATATCAGCTTTTGTTGCTGTTGATAAATCACCCTTGTATGGAATGATCAGAGAAGAAAGCATGACTGAGGATGATAGGGAGCACACAATAGAATGGTACACAGGAAGACATGGGAAAGGCTGCGTCCGCAGTATCATTTGGGTTAATGTCCAGTTCAAATCACATTACAAGTCATTTCCAGCGCACTTAGTATCACTTTGGGTAAAGGAGCACATGTAAATTTGCATGTCAGGTCAATTTTCTAAGTGATTCTTAAGGATTTTGCATGCTGTTGTACAGTTTTGTACAGTCTTAAGGAATGCCACAACAGTGTCCTAGTTTGTGTGTCCCAGTTTGATCTAAAGTGCATCTCATACTGAACAGGACCTGTTTCTGTATCCAAATTTAATGTAAAACAATTAATAATTTAACAAACACGTATATTTCTTATTGGACAGAACAATGCAGACTGAGGGCACAAACTTGTGAAATGGATTTTCAGCAATCAATTTCTAAAGAATAGCATACACGGTCTTTGCATTCGACTTCAGTGTAATGCTCACTTCATGTTGACTTCATGTCCACTGGATGATTAGCTTATTTAGTTTCACAGCTTTATTAATGGAGGTTTACACAAGGTACAGTAAGTTACCACACTTTGAAAATCGGGCCCTTCTTATTCAAAAAGTGTGTCTTATTCAATTTGATGTTTCTTGTGTTAAACATGACAGCAATGCTATAGATCCAGTCCATTGCTTTCTGGAAGGATTTGCACGACAGCAAGGTTTCTTGTTATTGAGCACAAAGAAGATGTCATTGAAGTAGACCCAAAAAGCAGCTGATGTTGCTTTAAAAGACATTGTTTTTATTTGTCTAGCTTTTATGCCAATTTGGCAACCTACAGAATGAAGTATTTTGTTTATCCATAGCGATGCAGCCACACCCATTTTTAAATGAAATACAGAAGGAATATAGCAAAATAATATACATGCAGGAGATGCATGCTGTGACAAAAGTAGTCAAATTTTAATAAACATACATTGACTGTCTGTCAATACTTACGATTAAGATTGCTCTTTACTAAAAAAAACCTCAAAATGCAGCAAATTTCATTTTTAAACATACATACCCTTATAAAAGTTTATCATAGTAAAAGCATAGCAATGTGTAATACAGCCAGGTGCACAGTAACACATAGATAAATATTGTAAAGACTATTACAAAAACATGGAAAACCACGGTAAATGCATAGTATAATCATGGGAAAAGTATGGGAAACTGCATAATTACCATGGTAAACTTTTATAAGGATATGCACCAGTATTACAATTGTAAGTACTGTACACACCTAAATGATTGATTGAGCATCTAAGTTAAACCTTACAAGAAAGTCTACTGAAGAAGGCACTAGTGAATTTTTTGTCTGCTTGACTCAATTTCCAAGTCTTACCCTACTGATCTCTCTGCTAGATGTATCATACACAGCACAAGAAAAAAACACTCCTGCAGAACATGTTTGCAGACTTGCGTTGGCTGTCAACACATTGAGCAAGTAAAACAGCAGGTTGACACGAATACACCGAGGATACAAAACGCACGATGCAAACACATACATAAAAACAGTGTCTTGCAAAATCAAACTGCCCTTTATTTCCGTTTTACCTTTGGTGGTCGGAATTATACTGTACTGTTGATCAGTGGTTCTTAAGCCAACAGATGGGATGGTCACACCATTCCGACTCATATAAAGAAAATTAAGTAAGCAATAGAACTGGAAACTCAAACCATAACAGTGGGAATGGGTTGAATGAAAGCTGCAGAGGTTAGGGTTAGGAACACTATTTTAGGACTGATTGAGAGGGGGCTGCTGGGGTCTACTGCATGCACTGGACACTGCAAAAGAATATTAGTAAAATGCTTTTCTACCTGGGTGGTTTCTGATCAGGAGTTGCATATTGTATTCTTCTACTCCTTTAACATGGGCAAGGTGCAATCTGGTATTGCTGGGTATGCAGACACAGCATTTCAAGCCTCCAGAACTGATTTTAAATTTCAAGAGCCGCCCCCACACAACAATGAACGAAACGAAAAACATCTGCTTCATTTTTGCATTTTTTTTTTTTTTTTATTATCACTGTATATTAAACTTGTTTTGCATACAATATCTTTTTGTACAACAGCTGAGAAAAACAAAAACACAGCCTCCCACACACAGTACAAAATATATAAAAACCAAAATGAAAATAAATCTACCCTTTTGTTTATTTTGACAAGTTTTGAGATTGTATGAATGTACAGCAGTGCAAATTCACATTGTAAATTATTTGCAATGTTGTTATTTTCATTAATAATGGATGGTCATTCTAAAACAGGACAAACCCTCCAACATTCACTCAGCATGATGTACAAAGTAATTGAGATTTAGCAGTCACTCTCTACTGCCTAATATGTGCCCCCTTTTGCTACCAGTGGGTCTGTGGTACTTCCAAAAACAATTTAAAAAGTGAACAAATTTAAAAAAAAAAAAAAAAGAAACCACACAAACATGGGCTTGCACTAGCAGGCCTTCACCAGCTCCTCTCATGCCACTAAACACGGTCATGCTTTGATCACTTCATATTAAAGCTTTTCTATCAGCACTAATAGCAACAGACTATACATTTACAGAGCTATGCACGATTGTGATTGGTGATGCGATTCAGAACGTTTACTATTTAGACCAAATGTGTAAAATGTCAGCATGGAGGGCGAGCAGCACTAGACAGGGTAACAAACACATGCACTAGAAAAGATTGTCGCAGAAAATGTCAACTGGCATGTATAAAACGTTGCCCAAGCCACCATTTCTACCCCTGACTCTTAACGATGGGCATTTAGTTTGCTACCTGCATGGTTTACTTGAGGCATTGGTTAGAGCAGGTTATAGCAATTTCAAAACAACAAAAAACAAAATAAAAACATATGGGCAATGAAATCTAATAGGGTGGGGGAAGGGGGGGTCTTTCCAGTGGAGTTTACAACCGGCATTTAGATCATGGCTAACAAAGATAATAACCATGAAGGCATAACCCAATGAGGAAATCTGCATCTAACTCAAGGCGTGTTCTTAGCCAATTCAGCAGAAAAGGTGAAAAATTAAACTTAGGCTTGAAAAACCCACATTTGTTTCCTCAGTAAACCCTCTTAAAAAGGGGGCTTCTATATGCAACACAGCGGGTACCCAAGGCTGCTATTGGTTTTGTGTTTTTTATTGCCCAAGTGGAATGAAGCCACCTCCCCTCGTCCTGCTTGGAAAAGTATAAGGAATGTTCGCACAGCTCCGCCAGATTGGCTCATAATAGGCAGCGTGTCTCTTTGCACACTCTGGGATTACAACTCGTCCTTCAGGTTAGAGTCCGTTTCTTCCTCGTTTTCTTCTTCTACGTCTTCGTCATCATCCTCCTCCTCCTCCTCTTTTTCTTCTTCCCCTTCCCCCTCATCCTTTATTTCATCCTTCATGGTCTTCTCATCCTCCTCACGCTTCTTCCTGTCCTCTTCCTCCTGGGCCTCCTTCATTTTCTTCTCTGGGTCCTGCAAAGATAGTTGAAAGATTAAAAACACAGGCTCCACTTAGTTCAGCTCACAAAACAACTCAGCATCACATTTCAAATTGACAATTTGCCAGTGGCCTAAATCCGGTAAAATAATTTCAACGTCAATCAAAAAAAGGAACATCTTAGGCCCTGTCCACACTATGCCTTTAAACAGTATTAGTTGCCTTTAAAGCAGGCTTAAGTGCTGGATATGGTTAGCATCTAGACACTGCAGTGTAATACCGTACTCAAGAACCGGACTCCAGACCACCTCAGGATAGTCTCGAGTCTGGTTCTAAATGAGATCCCATCAGGCAGTGTGGTTTGTCAGAAGTGCGGACGCTGTAATACCAAAACTACATTTTTTGCGTATCCTCCAATATCCCAAAATGCTTTGCAATATGTCTGGATAAATACTCAGAGTAGGCACCTGAAAGACTTGCTGTCATTGTACACTCCACATTAGGTATTCATTTTGATGAAAAAAAAAACTAGTGGGGGTAAAATAACAAACACAACGTTAAAGACTGCAAAAATGAAACGCAAGTAAAACAGTACAATCAGGATGAACAATTCACGTCATTTGTCAGCTCTGTTTGAAATATTAAAGGGACCGCAATTGGGCTCAGGCAAGACAAGAAGGTAAAAGCAAAGATTGTTTTGTAATTAAAAGCATTTTCTAACTTTAGTTATGAAACAGAATCAGCTCAATTTGTTTAAAAGGGACGTCACCGGATTAAAAATAAAACCCAAAAACTTCAAGCCCTGCTTGTGTGTACGCATTTACTTTTTCTAAAATACTTTTTTCCTTCTTAGCAATATGGACATCTGTTAATGTGAGGCATAACACACGATGGGCTGCTATCGTACTCATTTCCACTGTTCATTGTGCTCCTAGGAACTGTAACCAAACTATTTTACCAAACTATTTTAATAGTGTGCGTACGCATTAAGCCATCCTAAACATGAAATGGTACTTTAGTGTGGACGCTTTGAGCTGGATTAATTAAACTGTTCGAGTACGGTTCTCAGGATCGGTTATGGAGTGTGGACAGGACCTTAGTCTGGTAAAATAATCACTTCCAGTTCAGAAACCTTTTTGATATTTATTAAAACTGAGAGCAAATAAAGCACTCGCTGCACCCATAAATCACCTAAAACAACGGTTGCTGAAATGAGGTTGACACAGATAACCGTGACTCTCCTTTCAAAAGCACTCACCTTGGTTACACCCCAAGTTTCATTGCCAACTTCTTCGGCAAACTTTTCGTCATTTGTTATGAGGAAGTTGTCAAAGATCGTTCCCGATTTCACCTGCAAGGGCAATTTTAAATCTTGAATTGATTTTAAAAACAACTTTGCAATGTCATCTCATTGTGTGTTATAAAGACACGCATGCCTCCAAACCAGAAGTTCAGGCTGTTTATTTAAAAAGTACTTCATACCTGCCACAAGTCAAGCCCGAGGACACCATTGCTGTCATACTTGTAAATGTTGGAATCGGGGGTGTAGTCTGGGTTGTCAATTTCAGGGTGCACCCATTTGCCCTTGTAGTCAGGGTTATCAATCTTGCGTGGCTTCCACTCGCCCTAAGAAACAAAAACACACAATCAGAAGAAGTGTCCTATAATAAATGGGTTTCAGCATCCATTGGAAAGAAAAAAAGGGACTACCAAGTGAAAATACAGACGTACTGAATACAATCAAAAGTTACTCTGCTTAAATTAAAAAGGTCATACTGCTGCATTTACTTTACTCCAATTATAGATGGGAACTTAAGCCTTTATTATGGAGACTGTCATGACATGTAACTTATTATTCCATTACCTTGTATTCAGGGTTTGTGATCATAGGGGGCTCCCATTCACCGTCCATCTCTTCATCCCAGTCGTCCGGCTTTTTGGCATCAGGGTCGGGAATGTGCTCAGCCCTGTCCCAGTCCTTAAAAACAGAAGTTTAAACATTTGAGAGACTTGAGTCTAGCAAGGGAAAAACAATGTTTCAACAAATTCTACAGTAAAGCGTCAGATGTGGAAACCATTAGCATTTATTCAGAAAGAAATCACAATTTGCTTGCCCAGTCCTAACATGTTTTAGTATGCATTGTCTTGCAATGTTAACCTTGCTTTTACCTGTTAGAATGTTTCACTCCCTCAAAAACTGAGTTCGAGTCAATGGCTGGTCTCTAAAATGTATTGTGTCCAATTATAACGCCTCCCACCTGATATGCAACACTCAATTGCTTTTCTCCTCACTGCTGCAATTCGTCACATGGCTCAGGAGACCCGAAGATTCAGTAGATGTCCTCCAACCCCATGACCATGCCAGCTTCCTTTTTCAACCAGGAACTCTAGAGCGGATGTCAGCAAGCTACCGACCTCTGGAGGACAAAGGCCAGCCCTGCAGGTGTCCGCTCTGAGCTCACTGGGTTCGATGTAGAAACAGCCCCTGCTGTTTTTACCTCCCTAACCCACGGGAGAGCCTAGGCCAATGTGACACTCCCTTCGGAGTCCCCAGCAAAGACCGGCCTACTTCGCACAGCCAGTACGTGAACCTGCGCTGTGTGACTCAACCTGCGCACCATGCAGCTGCGCTTCTATCAGATGAGCCACTCAGGAACCCACAGCCAAGTCTTCAAGATAAAATTCCAAAATAATGTTTGCTGAAACAGCATATTGCTATACTACTTAAAGGAGAAACAGGATTAAAAAGCATTTTATGCCACATTTTTACAATTCCAATCATTTAGGGGGTTATTTTTAAAACCGAGATCACAGATAAATGGTTATCATGGAGTAAGACTGCCTAAAGCAGTTAGAGAGCTAACTGACCTCAGGCTTTGAGTCTTCGGGGTCGTCAATCTTCTCCCTCTCGTCCCAGTCGTCTGGCTTCTTGGCTTCAGGGTCCTTGATCTTCTTGGAGGGCAGGAAGTCCCAGTCCTCCTCCAGGCTGCCAGACTCCACCTTCTTGTTGTCGATCTTCACTTCGTAGGTGTTGTCAGGGCGGACGATCAGAGTGTACAGATGAGTGTACTCGTCGTCCTGATGAGCAGTAAAGGCAAATTTACAGGGTTAATAAATTGAACACATTAAATTATGACACCAAAACAAACGTGCCAACCCTAATCTTATGACAGACATTTCAAGTCGAGCAGCCGTATAGAAATTTGAATATGGTATGTTCATGACTGACCGTTCTTGATGCACCCAATTATGCCTAATCTAAAACATTGTCTATTGCAGGGTGCAGCCACTGCCAAGCGAGTTGCACTTACTCCTGCAATGTATAGACTGAGTTATCAAAGGTGATCTTAAGTCCTCCTAAGGCCTACAAAGGAAGCATTCTGGTAGGAGCACAGTAGCACAATTTTACCTTGCATCTAATATCCTTGTTGATCAAGTGGTTCTTTCCCTTGTAGTTGAAGATCACATGAACCTTCTTGGTTCCAGGCCCACAGATATCTGGACCTGTAAAAGAAACACACGAAATAAGACTACCATTAAAAAAAAAAAAAAATTATAAAAATCGGTGCACTCTGAGAGCGCGGAGTAATGGTCAACAGATTCTAAAACCCCACTTCATGATTTAAGCTTTGTCTTGTTGGCAACAGAACAACCTGGCCAGCAACCTGAATGATGAATGAAAACTGCACCATTCATGGATAATCAGGGCAGATAAATCAATGCACAAAAAGAACGGATAACCCAGGCCAAACCTAGCCAGCATGGCGTTTGTGAACAGTGTCATGTCATTAGCATTCAGGGCAGATATTTAAACCCTACCAAACATGATGTTGTAGCTGGACTCCCCGTGCATTTCCTCTTGGTTCAGTTCTCCTGGGAAGAGTTTGATGTAGCCGCCCCCACAGTCAATGCTCTGCTCATGCTTCACTGTGAACTGAATGACCAGGGTTTCCCCTTCGTTGCTGAAAGAATTAAACCTTGTGGATATGGAGTAGAATCTGGCATCCTGGCTGCTCTGCAAGCCTGCAGGTTGAGAACAAAAGCACACAGTCATCATCAGCAATCCCAATTTTAACAAGCTTTCTACCCAGCATGTGTTAGTTTCCAATTCAAATAATCCAAAATGGCTCAACTAGTCAGACTCACTCTGCATTAGGCCAGAATGCACTTTATGCTCAAAAGAGAAGTTTCACAACATCCACTGTGGTTACCTTTGTCTTTCTCTGCATCCCCGTAGAATTTTCCAGCCGTCAGAACAAACTTCCCATAATCCGACTTGTGCTTCGATTCAACCCATCTGCTCTTCCACTCATCTGCAAAGGGATCAAGGGAAAACATTTTGCTGCCAGTTTGCTAAACACAGGCATGGATGGACAAGATGCAGCCGCAGATCAAGGGCTGTAACTGACTTCTTCCACTGGGTGTCACTATCACAGCAGTGCACGGGGGTGGCAATGTGACAAAAGGGTAGAGCAAAAGGTTTAACAGTATTACATGCAATTTCCAATTAGAACAGGTTTTGCTACCATCTTCCTCCATTTCAATTATTTGTCCTTTTATGTGCATTGATGTGGGCGTGGTCACAAATTGGAAGCATATGGTTTCACTTTCCAGACTCATTATACATTACACATTCTGGGGCGTGCATATCACTTGTACCGAGCTGTCTGGAAATTGTCAGGGTTTTGGGAATCCCTGCCCTGTATCGCCGGTTCCAAGCATGTATTCTTCGACATCCTGCTCATCGACTAAACGTGAAATGCGATGGCTGGTTTCTGCGTTACGGTGCTGCACCTTTCAAGAAATGTTGTGGGTTTTCCAATCGTGTTTCTTAAATCAAACCAAGCTATGTTACCAATTTATCAATGGCAAAATGCGTTTTGGATTATTTTTGTGTTGTTTTATGACATCTGTAACAAAATTAATTCGTAGAAATCTATCCAGAAGCCCATAATGTGCATACTTTATAAAAAAAAACAAATCGACGTGTTTGAAAGACGTTCCGAACAGAAAACCTAAAGTAATCTCACATTCTGATTGAACTACAACCAACAAAAACAGCTTTTCACTCGCACTGTGCGAACTTTCTAATATTTGCAATTTCACGAATAGCTTTGTTATTGATGTTATTTAATAACATGCAACCATTTACTGTTTTTAACGAAAAAATAATAATAAAATGTACCCCCCCCCCTACCGTACACGGTTAAAACATTTTACCACCAGCCACGTAAACTAAAAAAAAAAAAAAAAAAAAAAAAAAAACCCCGCACTAACACAACTACAATAAAACCCAATGAATTCCGAGATTTTTCATTACTTACCCCCATCATCGAACTGCTCCCTCAAGTACACTTTGGGGTCTGCACACGCCACAGCCAATAAGGCCGCTATCACTAACGCTTTCATTTGTTTGTTTAAGTTGGCTAACTGTTATTTTATTAATTAGAATATAAGTACAATATATATATATATATTTATGAATAAATTAATGTAAAAATATACATGCAACTCTCTCTCTCTCCTCCTCTCCGGAACCCTGCTTATTATGGCCCTATCCAGCCGATAAGTGCTGCTGGTATCTCCTCTCCGCTCACACCAGATGGCTGCCTCCCATTGGCTAGCGGGGAAATGAGGCCGGCTCATAGCGTTAGGCCAATCAGAATTGGTCGGTTGGAGTCGCACATGAAATTCGGCAGCCAATCAACTCAAACCACGCATTGGCTGCCCCCCCCATCTTATTTTGTTAAAACACAAATGGGTACATTTGAATGGACTGAAATGAACCCAAGTTTAAGAGTTTTACACTGCTTATTTCAATAGAAATACAAATAAATTATGGCCCTTATCGTGAACATATAGCACTGAATAATATTGAGTTCGTGATTTTAAAAATTTAAAAGATACTGTTAGATTTGCAAGAGAAACCTGGATGAAATATGTACTACTGCATTATAAATAGTAAACTAAGTGTATTTATAATGCTATGGTAATTGCACACTAAAGTCGGCATTGTAGGATTATAATGTACATTAATATTCCCATTGATAATAAAGCATGACAAATCACATACAGTAAAGCAACTGTAAAGAGTGGCGGGCTGGATTGATGTTAATCCAGACTATACTGTTGTATGGCAAGGGTTGTCATCAGTAGCGGTTATAGGCATAAGCAGCCCATGCAGTTGCTTTGTTGTCGTGGCTCAGTTACTATCAAAAGAAAAATAAATAAATAAATAAATAAATAAATATAGATAGATTCACCTCGTCTGCAACAGAATAAATAAGTAGCTGCTGTTATGATTTCAACATGAGTGACAATGTTGTAGCAACTCTGCCACTTGGTCACATGCACCATATGACACAGCCATGACTAAAGACCATCATCATTGCCAAACCTTTTTTTTCAGTGAATGTCAATCGCATTGCATTGGGGAATAGATGTGTCTGACACGCGTAGGGCTTGAGAGTGTTTGAATCAAGATGGAAACAAACAAATTAATAAATGCGTTTCCCACCAATGTATCGCCCTCGCCTCTTGCGATGCTCGACTAGAACATCTAAGGAAATTTGCTGGACCTGTATCCTAACCTCAGTATTACTGACTTGCGTTCTCCTTGTGACTGTGCGTCAGGGGAATGAAGTTTTCTTGTCTGAACACGAAATCATTATATAAAAAAAAAGAAAACATGGGCGTGCAGTCATGCGCTTCAAGGTATTGTCTGCGGACCAAGCAGCACAAACTATTCGACAGCACTCGATTCATAGTGCTCGCATGTGCTGTGAAACGACTAATGTTTTCCTGAAGGGCCTGCGATGCCATCAGCCAATAGAAGATCCGCATTTTCTCCCCGGTAGTCTAATTCTAAGTGAGCGGAGTCGGGACATAAACGGTTGAAGGTATTCTCTGCCTTGGCTCAATGGGAGTCCCCTGGTTTTCTTCCATTTGTTACTGGCTTGCTGGTGGGACTCTTATTGTGAATAAACCCAGAATGATGCGTTAAATACAACAATTAAGCAGTTTAATACTAATACTTTATTAAATGTTATAATCAGCATACAGTGCCATAAAGGCATTAAATATGCATAATTATCAATTTCAGAGACAAAACTGTGCTGGTCTAATAAAAAAAAAATCCTAAACATGCCTTTTTATACACTGCCTAACCTGTGGTTACATCTTTCTTCAACAATTCTTTCTTTTTAACCTGTATATTTTGGTACCCTCTTTGTCCTTCTAAATCCATGCATTTGACACACAGACCCTGTGTCCTCATCAGTAACTTTCCACAAGCATGCGTTTACATTGAGAGCTTGCACAATTCAAATAGTAGAAAAAGAACATACACCGAGCATTGCAGCATATCAAATAGAAAAAGCTTTATAAAAGCAACACCTTATTTTCTAGCATTATTGACTATAGCCTCTAGTAACACTTTACTGCATGACAAAAGGTCAGAAACCTTTCTGCAATTAGTGTACACTTCAGCACTTTCACTGAGGGGAGTGGCTGGCAACAGTGGGGTTAGGATGGATGGAGCCGTGAGTACAGGCTACAGTTGTGTTAACTTGTCTGACGGGAGTTGCATTTTATTTTAAAAACAGTAAATGTTTTGCACACGACCTGCCTGTCTCAATTTAGTTAATACAGTACTACAGTATTTTTTCTTTAAGATTTAATTATTGTCCATGCAAGTTATTTTTTGTATTATTTAATAAATGGCATTTAAATATTTAGATTTGTCATTGCTTTGAATTGTAGCTGTGGGAATTGTATTTTGTTTTTAAGTCTTCTGCAATTACAAAACAAATTGTTGTTGTTTTTCAAGTAGCACACTGCTTATATACACGATAAGATTTTTAGCTCCAAAAATGCAGCCTGATTGTCTTGCCCACAGTTCACAGTTCAATTAAATGATTTTGCCTTCAGCTATTTTCCTTCAAGGCACACTGCATCTGCAGTTAAAAGATTGTTTGCAATTCTCTGGTACCTATATTTCTTACTTGTCCAAATGTAGACTTTCTGGAAATATTAGTTATTACACAATGCATCATATTCCATAAATAAACAGGAAAATAACTATTTAAAAGTTACAACTTTGTTCTCAGTTTACACCACACTGTCCAGGGCCAGATTGCAAACACGGACAACCAGTTTGGCATGGATCAAGCATGCCTTTTTAGGTCATTACCATAGTTTGCAAGACCAATTTTCTAGCAGCACTTTTGTACACAGCTCCTGGGCGTGTTACATATTTAGCTGCCATCCTAAAAGGCTCCCATTTATTTCCTACACCAAATTCAAGAGTCCCCATTAACAAAACATTAACTCATGAGTTACTTAAAAAAAAAGAAGCTATTAAAGAGAGTCCAAAATCTTTTCATTAATATTCAATTGTCTTCACAAAAAAGATCTTTAAATAAAAAATAAATCTTGAAATAACTCTTTTGTAGCCCCACTCACCTTCCCTATTATAAACGTTTACCACAGTAATTTTGCATGGCAATTTTGTAGTTTTCCTCTGCTTTTGCCATGGTTCTACTACATATTTACTATAGTTTACCTTGTTTTCTTATTTGCTTTACCAAACCTTTTTCTGGGCTTCCCAATGCTTACCTATGCTTTTACCATGCTTTATTGCACTTGGCAAAACTTTAACAATGGGAAACTTTCGTGAGGGCCTTTCCACACAAATAAGGTTTTTTTGAAAACCACCAGTTCTTTTTTTTTTTGATTGATGAAAAGCAAAAAAAAAAAAAAACTTATAAAACTAAAGGAATGGATTTGTTTTGTTTTGTTTTTTCAAGACAGTTTCAGAGATTTAGTAAGTTGTTCAGCACGGGTTTGTAAGAAGCATTACTGGACAGCAGTAAACCTTTACATTGTTTATGTTGTTCTGAAGAGTTTCATGTGAACCTGTATCCCCTTTAACATAGCATTGACTAGCACAAGCTGCTACCAAACAGTGTTGAAGACTGATTAAGGCAGAGCATAATGCTAAGGTGATAGTACCTTTGTGTCTCATAGATTACTCCCTGATTCACTTGCAGGATTATTCAGATTAATGAGCATGAACACTGCTCATTACAGTAATGAATGCAGACTGTTGGGGAGACCACAAGCAGAGCATGGATACCTAAGGGGACACACCACGCAGTAAAAGTGTGTTGACCAAGTATTTAAAAAGAATTTGTTCACTAAGATGTGTCGATGTGTTTATCACCTTCGAGGGTCTCAGTCAAGACTAACTGTTAAACAAATTAGTCTACATGTCCAACAGTGGACGAGCCCTTCAGTCTCAGATTATCTGCAACCAGGAGTCAGGGGATCCCTGTCTGCTCAGATTGGACATGTCGCTAAGTCTTTAATATTGTATACTATGTGTCATGGCTTGTATTACAGTCTTGAGGAAAAAGAGTGACTGGGGTGTTGGGTAACCTGACCAGCTGGCACGAGTGTGGAGGGAGATTAGACAGGGTTACTGACTGACTGGCCAGGTGCTGTAGGGAGATACAACAAGGGTGGAATAATACATGACTTATTGATGACCATATTTAGTCTGCCTACCGATAAGCCTTATGAATACAACCCATTATTCTTATTTAAATTCCATATACAGCAAGGCCAAAGCATACAATTAGGACTACTTTGTATTTCATGTATTTGTGTATGTGTGTGCATTGGGGTTGAATGACTTTTGCAACTAGATTTTGTTCATGTTGTCCAATAAACCAAGATATTAAAAACAAATAAATGATTAACAGTCTGCAGCAGTCTTTAGGAAGGGTCAGTTACCCATTGCTAGTTCTACTTTTTGATAACAACCAGGTTTAAAAAAATTGTTGCACACAGTGTTTTCTTTTATATCCAAATGCAACCAGAACTTGTAATGCAAATAAATGTATATGAGAGTGAATACGTGATTTATCAGCATGCACATTTAATATCCCCAGACTTCTGTTTTTGCGTGTTGTTTTATGTAAACAATACAGTACACTGACTGTGTGCGTAACTCACAAACAGCATGCCATAGTTAACTACTGAACTCCACGAACAGAAACAAACCCATTTCTGTGAATGGCGGTTCGGGGAGTGTAGTTTTTTTCAGTTAGAGTTTCCCTTCATTGACGAGCATCAGCTACATAAAAGACTACATCATCCATAATGCCTATAGTTTAAAGTCCCGGATGTCTTTCACGCCGGAAGAGAAGACTGTCTCTTTCCCGGCCATCTTGTGGCAGCAAACAGCGAGCTGTTCGCTCCAAGCCTCGTAGAATCGGAGGGAAATCCCGTTGAAGGGGCGCCATCATGCCCGGACATATGCAAGAAGGCTTCGGCTGCGTCGTAACCAATCGGTTCGACCAACTATTAGACGACGAGGCCGACCCGTTTGAGGTTTTAAAGGCGGCCGAAAACAAGAAGAAGGACGGGGCCGCCACTGGCACCACCAAGACCGCTGCACAAGCCGCCAAGCAACCGAAAAAGGAGTCCCAGAAGGACAGGAAGAACCCACTGCTCGACAAGAAGGAAGAAACACAGGCGGCCCCCGTGCCACTTAAAAAAGAAGGTAAGCGTTTCAAACGAAACGATGAATTAATACCGTGCTCTCGAGAAAAGAAAGGGGGGGTTAATGTAATTGCAATTGCGTACCCCCCAATGGGGTGAACAACATGGTTCCCTTTCCAAGTTGGAGTGCACATTTTCATGCACTTAGAACTACGTTTGTGCCACAACCCCTATTAAATACAAGATGGATGGTGTTTTTTTCTCTCTCTAAGAACGAACCCTGTTTTTTTCAAAACTGTGGTATATTTAATCTAACTTTATAAAGCGTTATATATCTACCTGTTTAACCATTAAAGCTCTGACGTGGTTCGACGGGGAAGCAAGAGTTAAATTCTAGGTTAGCATCTGCACGGCTGTCAATTTGAAAAGGCCTGGCGTTTTTGCATCTTGTCGCCAACCTCGTGCTTGAAGTTTGGGGGAGGGTTAACTGTCACAGAATTTTTTTTATTTTTGGGTGGAGGCGGGGGGGGGGGTAGGGGCATGCAGGATCCTGTTAAGAATATTACATTTTCATAGTCATTTAAACTAATGTTGCATTTCATAATACCTTGAAAAACATGTTTTTTTAACATTTGGGTGCAGCCCCACGTGGTTCCTGGTTTTGGCTGCATGGACTTTTGTATCGCCTGTAATTGTTGAACAACGCCACCGCCTATACAATCTGGTTATATTTTGAGTGCGGTATGGGAGGCGTCTATTTTAATGATCTGATGGTTTGTTGTCACCGTACTGGCATGGCTTAGTTTAACAATGTATTGTTGGCACAAGGCTGTTTTTTAACTAGGTATAATAGAACATTTTTTTTTTTTTTTAGAGAAAGCTGTTGTTTTTATGACCTTTTAATGCATTGTATTGAACAGAAAAGCGCATCGATGATAGATAGCATCAGAAAATCATATTCTTAAGTACTGTAGTCCAGTTTAGGTCAAGTATTAATTGTAACTTGGAATATCCACAACAGGTGCAGAACCAAGCAGACAGCAGCTGCCAAGACGTGCTTAAGTTTGCTGCTTAATTACTTAGTCACGATTTGCTATTTAACATCGTTTGCACTGAGATCCTACTGTGAGCTAAACTATATGTACACTTTATGATTAACACAAATGTCATTTCTAATTAAATACATTCATTGATTAAAGTTGGGCCACTAAAAACGGTAGAAGGTATTGTATCCGCATGGCAAGCTAACTCGCTATTTCTCTCTTGACGAACTGCGCTTTGTTCCTGCGTCTACTAAGCACCCCCATCCCTAATTACACGCTATTGATCTGTAAAGACACGTTTGCCAGTTGCGATATATCTTAATTGCAATGTTTAACATCTAAATCTAAAAGCTTTTTCACAGTCCTTTTGGCGAGTTTATAATATATTCTAAACGCCACTGTTTACAAATCACAAGTGTGACATACCAAAGAACCTGTTTTTATTAATTTAACTTATTTGTGCACCGTTTTATTTTCAGAAACAGAAACACATAAATCTACAGGGGCTAGTTGAGTCCTAAACTGTTAAACCAGATTTTAGGGTTCTTGAGGATTGTAAGGCTTTTGGTGTTTAGAGTTGTAGAAGTTGGTGTGGTTTTGGCACATTTCTACTGGAGCTTCTATGTGACTGAACTGTCACATGGCTGTGTGTACAGCCACTGCCACAAAGGACTGATCAAATGCCATTTGAGATATAACATCCTTAACATTTCAAATATAAATATCACTGCAGACTGGTTTCACAGAACCAGATTAGCACTTATATTGGACTACCTAATGATACCTTAGGTATGGTCATCCAAGATAGTGAAACCAAATGTAATAGGTTTGTGTTTGAAATAAATGAGCTTTGAGACTTTCAATATTGAGTATGATGTTAAGATCTATACTGGATGATAACTGTGCTCCAAATTCTTTACCGGCTCTGCATTCCCTATTTGTGTTGTGTCCTGTAAGAACACATTTTCCGTATTGCTCATTTTTGTTTGCCTTGTCTTTCAGGTATCAGGAGAGTTGGACGAAGGCCTGACCAGCAAGGACAGTCGGGGTTCCAGCAGCAGGGTCCCCCTCCTGCTGCTCAGCAGCATGTAGGTCAGGGAGAGGGCCGGCCCGGAGAGAGGCGACCAGACAGGAGGCCGCCTCGCGAACGCCGCTTCGACAGGCCTGTCGAAGAGAAGCCTGAGGGCGGAGAGTTCTCTGTGGAGAAGTAAGTGGAGACACTGAAAGCAAGCACTGTATCAACAGACAAACGAGTGGCAGGGGTACCTCAAACTGCATCACCACAGAGAGTCATTTATTGTTGGAAGAGGTTTCCTTTTTGAACGTGTGTATTCTCATCCACAGGGCTTCCCTACATTTTTTGTATGGGCTGCGCGTTAAGCAGGTAAAAGTTTAACCAAATGAAATCACTGGTAACTGGCACTGTGGGGATGTTCGACAACACGAGGTGTTAGGTGGTATTATAAAAAATTATTGTATATAAATATAGGGTTTGTAAGGTAAACACCTGGCGGTATGCAGCTCTGCTTATGATATTCAAATCTATAGTAGCCACACACTTTAATTACAATGAAGCAAAACTTGTTTGTCTAGTTGGACTGTGTAACAGCCTTGTTTGGAAAAGGGTTAGTACATTGAAAAAAAAAACTTGGCTGAGGTAGGCAATGTAGTACTACTTTTTAATTAAGACCCTGAGAATGCAGGTTGCAAAATAAACAAGGTACCTGGTCTGCATTGGTAGTATTTTCTTCTGAAGTGAACTGTAAGCAACAGTGAACTGGTCTGCAGGTTAAGTTACAGTATGGCTGTGAAGTGCTCTATTGTTATTCCCCTGTCAGGTTTAGTCTAATGGCAGATAGGGACACTATTACAAACACCAACTTCTTTATGAAATAAATGAGTTGCACAAAGATATACATGTTGGTAAACCCAGTGGTTTGTGAGTTGGGCATTATAGTTGTTGTCTGGACCTTGACCAGTGTCCTTTTTTATTTAAATTAATTTAAATTAATATTTGATTACATAAACCCTACATTGAGTGAGAAACTGGTATTTTGAAAACCGCCAGGCTGTTGTAGAGTTTTGGCTTTTCTAACAAGCAAATCCCCATGTTGCATGTCCTTGTTTTCATCTAGATCTGTAGTGGAAAGGCCTCTCCGAGGGCGTGGTGGTGGCAGAGGGGGACGTGGTGGCCGTGGACGTGGTATGGGCAGAACTGATGGCTTTGACTCCCGTGGCAAACGTGAATTCGACAGACACAGTGGAAGCGACCGATTGTAAGTGATTCGTAATTCATCTATCTGTTGCCCCTTTTTAACATTTTCCTCCTTTTCTTCCCTTTTAAAAGATAAGTCTGCCCGAAGTGATATTATGCTTTTGTTTCAGCAGCCTGAAACCCGAAGAAAAGCGTGGCGGGAGTGGATCTCACAACTGGGGGAATGTCAAGGACGAGTTGACGTAAGTAATGTACATGGAGCGCAGACTGTAGAACTTGGTTGTTCCCAAGCTATTGCCAGCTAGTCTTGCAACATAATGCTTTAGAGGAAGGTCAGTAGTGTCGGAGGCTTGCAGTGTGAGATTCCTTGTTGCTTAGTAGTGTTATAACCCAGTTACAAAACAGCAGACATTTACACATGGAAAAGTTTATTTTAGGCATGAGCCTCATCTGGTACCAATGTGCTGCTTTTGTTACAAGTCTGTTACATAAATGTGTTCAGACAGTATGAACTTGGTACAAATACAGAGTCTGGGTCAAACTTTATTAGTTTGAGTATACCACTTTCTCTGGCCTCTGCTAATGAAATTAAACTGCTTTTAGAAAACTGTGGTTATCGTTAAGTTTAATCACACTAATAAGAGAATAATTATGTGGGTAAAGCTATAACTAGATGCTTGTCTTATTTTTATAATTTGTCAATTTTAATTTTAGCGAGCTGGATCAATCCAACGTGACTGAAGAAACTCCTGAAGGAGAGGAACACCCTGTGGCTGACTCTGAAAACAAGTGAGTGAAGAACGTGCAGTGACTATAGAAGCACATGCTAATATTCAGATCCATGCAAGGTGGGCTTTTGCTATTTTTTAATTGTCTAGTGGACAATCACTGAAACGTTCATGAAGTAGAAATTTAAAATGATTGTAACTCAGACTAACAGTGCAAGGTTTATTTTGGTGCCTCTTATGAACAAGTTGCTATGTAAAGTGAAGTCTTACTAGCTTAGTGTTTGCTGTGGACTGCTATATTATCCCTGCAAATGTGTGCGCTAGAATGAGTTGGACATGTCTAAGAAAAGACATTATCTTCAGTAGACTAGAATTTCAACTTTTATAAAGAACTGTGGTGTAATATCAGTGTTTTTACTCTTTGAGTCACCTGTTTCTCACTAGTTTGAAAATTACTAGCATAGGTAGCTGATGCTCATTGCTCAAAATATTTTATGGCCTGCTTTTATACTTCAAACGTGTAGCCTGACATTAGGAAGTCAGGCTTTCTCCAAATGTTTTACAAACGCTGCATTGACTGGTAACCAATAACACTTCTTTTCCCAGGGAAAATGAGGCTGAGGAGGTGAAAGAGGAAGGTCCTAAGGAGATGACTTTGGATGAATGGAAGGCTATGCAGGACAAGGAACGCGCCAAGGTTGAATTCAACATCCGCAAACCCAACGAGGGTGCCGACAGTCAGTGGAAGAAGGGATACGTTTTGCACAAGTCCAAGAGTGAAGATGTAAGTCTGTTTTGGATTTTTCTTGTAGGGATCCCTGTAGCTATTCTTTTTAGTAAGTAGTCTTTTATTTAACTGTAGAATGTACCCTAGTTTGTGCTGGTAAATAAAATAAGTATAAAAAAAAATAGAAAATTGAACAGGGTTAAGCAGTTTTTTGTCTTGGTGTTCAATCTTAGTGTACTGATTTGAGTTTTTTTTTTTTTTTTTTTTAACAATCCTTTTCATGGCTTTTTCTTTAAAACAGAGACCAGTTGGTACTCTTATTGATACTGTGGAGCTCGAACAGGCTGAAGCAAATGCCTTCTACCAAAAGGTGCTTATGCCCCCTTTTTTTTAATTTAAATAAATTTAATATATATATATATTATATATATATATATATATATATATATATATATATATATATATATATATATATATATATATATATATATTTAGCATATGTTTTATAATTGCATATTAGCCTTGTTACTAAAATTTGATTTGTTTAAGTTCTATTAGTTATTTGAATTGTGCCTTTTAGACATTTTAAGTAAAGGTATATTTAACCCTTGAATAAGAATACACGTCTATCTATATAGAGATACACAGACCTGCTTTTGCACTGCACTGTTTATTTGCTCTGTTTTATTACTGAGTGTAAATTTGGACTAAGGTGTATCTTTGCATAGTTGGATTTCCCATGTAAATAAAGCTGGAGAACATCTACACATCTTCAAAATAGCACCCACACAAACTATCCAGCGAATTAAATGCATATATTATGCTCGTTTTCAGTAAAGAGCATGTTGGAAAAATTCTGTAAGGTTGCAAGTTGCATTTGCCTACAGTTTTATTTAGGGAACTATAATTTTAGATTCCTTTGTTCATCAGCTGTAATCCTAGTTTGCCGAGATCTGCAATATTAACACACATTCCAAAACGCAGGCTGATGACGGCTCGGAATTCCACTTCCGGAAACCAGCCAATGACATCACGTCCCAGCTGGAGATTAACTTTGGAGATCTGGGCCGTCCTGGCCGTGGACGCGGGGGACCCCGTGGTGGGCGTGGGGGTCGCGGCGGCAGCGGTAGTGACCGCGGCGGCGACCGTGGCGGGGACCGCAGACCGGTCCGTGGGGGCAGGGCTGATAAGGTGAGAATCCCTATAACTTCCCATGTACAGTCCTTTTTTTCTTCTGCCACCGTACATTTGTCTAGTTTAATACAATTTTTGCAAGCTCTGAACCCTTTGAGTAACTTCTGCTGTCTTTCACAGTATAGATGTTGTCAACCCAATCACGCTAAATAGAATGTTATTTTTTAAACAGTTGCTAGTCATTTATGTGAATAGGACATAACAATTACATGTATCTGCCAGTGTTAACCCCAAGACAAAGAATTAATATTGCAATAGTCCCAATAGTTTTTAATTGTGTTATTGCCTATTAGTTTATTTGGCAAACTTTTGAAATGTTAAAAGTAGAAACTAAAGTGATCTCTTGTATCCATTCAGTGGTTAATGGATGAAACGTTACTCTTTCTCTCGTTGCAGCCTGGCGGCATCTCTGTTCCTAATGTGGATGACCCAGAGGCCTTCCCAGCTCTGGCTTAAATCGGAAGTCGTCAGCCGACCCTTAACCCTTCGGGCCCTCCTCTACGAGGCTTGCATGCTTGTGGATCCTTTTCCAACTATAATAAAAATGAAGACTGTCATACATACCATTCACACCTGAGGACTGAATTTTATCTGTTTTAAAAAAAAAAAAAAGAAAAAAAAAAGAAAAAAAAGGACTTCTATTGCTACACAGAAGAAATATTGATAGTCGGTTTTGTATTTGGGAAATGGTAGCAAGGATGTTTTCATAGAGTAATTTTTTTTCCAGAGATTATGCATACTTCATGAATACTTTTTGTATTGCTGCTTGAAAATATGCATTTCCAAACTTGAAAATATAGGTGTGAAGAATGTGAATCAGTTAGTTAATGGTGTCCCATGACTTGCTTTATTTTAAGACTACAAATTTTAAACTAAATCTTCACTCTAATGCTAGCTCATTTAAAGAAAGATCTACGAATAAGGATCCCATATTCCAGAAAATATTAGCCAAGTCTCAAGGTTCAGGACTTTGTAGAGAGGTTGGTACCTGGTTTTAAATAGGTTTTATCAGCTAGATACATTCAAATTCAATGATGCAATACTACTGAAGATTTATAGTTGCTCTTCCACTCATGTTTCCATGCCCCTGCACTGAAAAAATCATGTTTTCTTTTTTAAACTTTCAGTAAAACAGGACTTTGTAGAGCTGGTCCTTGGGTCGTGTATGTGACTTATTGAAATTTAACTGAGGGCCTATGAACTAGCTTGTGTTAACCACTAAATGCAAATCCCACCGTTCACATTGGAATGCATTGGTCTGTTGAAGGTGTGTTTTTCTGGTTGCTCTGAGTTTTATTTATTGGTGGTCTGATAACCAAAAGAGTGAGTACCTTTTCAACGCCAGAATAAATAAGCACAATCTCTTGTCACATTTCTAAGCCACTATGGATACACTATGATTTCAATTGGGAGGTGTTTTCAAAACCCTTTGGGGCACACCAGCGTTTTTAGAATTTACATTTTCTGTGTTGTGAAATATTAGTTGATTAGCTAAAATGCCGGCGACCCATGAAGTTGGGGGAAAAAACAGTTTGGGTAATTAATTTTTGTAGTTGATTTTCTTAAAGCCATTTAAATTTCGATCTTGACAGCAGCACTATGGCATAGTTCTGAAAGAATTAAAAGGTAAATTGCATGATTGCTTCACTGGGAGCCATGCTTAATGTACAAAGTGTGCGAGTGCTATACACTGCAAGTGGACATTTTATTGTGTTTTGGATTGTAAAATAAAATCATACGATAGTACTTCATACAATTAGGTAAAACGCTATAAGCATAAAATAAGCTTTGTATTTAGTGTTTGAAGGTGTAGCTGGCTTTGTACTTACAAGTTTCAAGCAGATTTTCAATTGTAGAGCTTTTGGGTCCAGATTAGTTTGGGGTTCTTGACTCTGAATCCCTGTCTGCAAACATCCCTGTTCTAATAAATTGCTTACAGGTGTTTAATGTGTACTGCCTCATGCAGCGAGTAGTGCTGAATGATTGCTGTTTCATTCTTGTATCTTTTTTTTTGGGGGGGTGGGGGGTAGGGGGGTAGGTAGGTGTTGCCAAGCTCATAACAGTGAAGATTTATCACTAACCTGGAGACTGGGTGGCGATAGTTTTTAAAAAAAAAAAAAAAAAAAAAAAAAAAAAAAAAAAACAAAAAACCTATTCCTTCCCTGTCTAAAAATGGAGTAAGAAATCCCCCAGACAGACCAGTAAAATCTTGGTTTTGCAACCTTTTTTCAAACTCTGGCTCTGGCCAGTTTTAAAAAAGCTGTGATTCTGAAATGTCACAGTGCTGATTTATTTGTAGTATTGGTTCTTTGTTTTGGTAGAAAAGGAATTTAATTTATTAACAGCAAGGATGGAAAGTTGAAATCAGGAAGAAAAAAAAAACAGTATATAAGAATATATGCAGCTGCAGGTAAGTCTTTGGTAATCATTTGAATGGTTGTGTGACAGATTTGTGTTAAACCCACAGAGGAGCCTAGTGTTCTGTTAAAGCTTGAATATCTCCTAGAACCTAACCCATCAGAACAGGTGGCAAGTGGTGGAAGCAGACTCAGTGTTTGGATATAAGCATTAACACCTACAACTTAACTACAGAGATATGCCCTTATGATAAATCCCATAGTATCTTCCACTGAACTTTAATCTTACCTTTGATTTAAGATGGCTCCCCATATCACACAAAGTATCAACTGTACAGCCTCTGTTTTCATGGTCTAATGTTGCTACATGCTAACTAGGCTGCATTAACACTGGGTCAGTTTTGTTTGAAACGATGCATATGTGTCCTTGCTGTACACTTGCCTGTGAACAAAGGGACCGAGTTCATTTAGATGCAAGGTAGAGTTAGGGTTTTTTTTTTTTGTTTTTGTTTTGGCCTTTTCCATTTTGTTTGACAGTATCCTGCAAGGCATGTTGACGTGTTGCATTTTAACATAGCATGTTTTAGATTCTTACATACTGCTGTAGAAGAAAGCACTGGGGGAGCACATTGCTAATTTATTGAATATATTTCTTGAATGACAAACAGGAGAATGCAGTTATGCACGGTTTTAGTGTTGGCATTAAAGTCATTTGAGAAAACTGAATATATTTTACTATGTTTGAGTACTGGCCAGTTTGGCTTGGATTGTGGTGTCTGAACAAATTTTCTGCCAGTGTTAGTTTCTGGCACGGTCTATAGTTTACGCTAACCAGATTACTATTTTTCAAATTCACTGTAGCAACAGAAGCTGTTAATAATAGCAGTATATAACAATAGTTTAAAAATTAAACATTGGGTGAATTTATTGCTGGTCGTAACTCATTATTTTCCTTATTGTCATCTGGTCCATGTTGGATCATCTACAGAAACCAAGAATAAAAAAATAAATAGATCAGCTATTACCATTTAACATGGTCTAGGGCTAGGCCTATGCCTATATATATTCAGAATGATTAAACAAAAAATTAATAAGATAGCATTATTTTTGAATGGTGCTAACACACAACCATACACATTACACTGCTATTTTTGAGTACGTTGCATAGTTTTGCACTTAAAATAATAAATACAATAGCAAAACCAGGATGATTAACACGGCTTCTGACTGCGTGGAAGCCCTGCTGGTATGAAGTGTGGGTTAGTATGGGTTAGCATGGAGGGGGTTATATTCTTCCCTGTAACAGTACAGGTATATAAGAAGAGTGATCAAGGGTGTTAATATTAGAGTTAATGTTTGAAAGAGGTGGAGGGATGTGTTGCTGTGCTGTGTATAAGTTTTTGTAGACCTTTTGTTTTGACCCTTGTGCTGTCTTGTTTGTTAAATGTGTTTTTGTACTGTGCTGTTTGTTAAAAGTGCACATTAGCGCTAAACTTTCAGCTTTCTGAGTCTCTCCACCTGCAGGTAACAGCATAAGGTTGAAAACCTTACATTTTCCCAGGATGTCTGGTAACCCTAATGTAGTTCTGGGACATTTTTGGTTTTTTTCGCTCAAATTGTTTCCTCAGAATATGAACTAAACCGTGAGATATTTAGTTCCTAATCTGGTTATCTTGCATAGTTTGTTTCCTATGTGCAAAAGGACTGAGTCCAGGTCTTGGTCACATTGAGGTTTAGCAAGCGAACCAGTCTCGGTATGGGTTGTTTCCCAAGCGGACTTTGTTCGTGCTTCACAACAAATGTACCGGACTGTACTAACCATCTAAATGGACTCTGAACACAGCCTTACTCTCCAGCAGTTTTTTTTTTCTTCTCCCTTCTATGCATATCTGTCACCTGGTTAAGTGACTTTGGATCCACCCTGTATAACTAGCCTGTAAAAGTGTATTTAATCAATACCTCGAGGAGCAGTATGGGGCAACGACCTATATTTAGTTCAGATCAGGCTTGTCAAAGGCAGGGTGTATCTGATGTTAAACCCTTTTAGCAGAAATGCTCAGCTGGATTACAGTCAAGATGTGGGGTACATATTGGTGCTTGATGCACCAGGGGTTTAATCAAGTTTGCATGAAAGAAAAACACTTTGAGGATCATTTTTAACAATAACCATTTAAAAACATAACCCTCCTTTTATTATTTCCACTAATGTACACTAAGGTGTCTCATCCCGGCAGGTTTCCTACACTACAGTAGAATATTATCTGTTGCAGTAAGATAAAAACAGTAACAGCAGCACTTCAGAATGCATGTGAATGCGTGGTGTAAACAGGTTTGGCAGTTGGAACTCGCCATCTTTAGATGGTGGCTTCAGAGGCAGGTTTGGTTGTGATGGAGACTAAATTGCTCCCTAACCATCTAAGAGTCTGTCTGGTCAATGCAGACTTCAGTGTAAATGGGGTTAATTTCACATTCCCCATGCTTGTAGAATATATGGTCTGTTTATACTGGTTTGTACAATTAACACTCATTTATTATCCCAGCAAGGGATGCAGGTCCCTGACAACAGCTGTGGAAGCATCATGCATGGGCATGTGTTACGAGATGCTATATTATGTGCTTTAGATATAGTTCATGAGCTAGTTTATATTACATGACACTGAGACCTGGCTGTAATGTGGTGCTTATATCCGTGTATTCCATACATAGCTATTAACACTCTATGGTGGTAAATTTAGAAATACTGAATGAAACTTTAATGACAATGCTTTGCCTAAAAGACTGGGTTTTGCACACCAACACCACAGATTAACAACTTGGAGTGGCCTCTATATATATATATATATATATATATATATATATATATATATATATATATGTATATATATATATGTATATATACATACACAGTGGCTATAGAAAGTCTACACCCCCTTGGAACTTTTTTCCACATTTTGTTGTGTCAGTGCCTCAGTTTCATGCATTTAAATGAGGATTTTTCCCCACTTATCTACATACCATACTCCATACTGTTAAGGGGAAAAAAGGTTTTATTGACAAAAGTATATTAAAAATACAAAACTGGAACATCATAATTGGATAAGTCTCCACCACCCCCTGAGTTAATACTTGGTGGAAGCACCTTTGGCAGCAATTACAGCTGTGAGTCTGTTGGGATAGGTCTCTAACAACTTTGCACACCTAGATTTGGCAATATTTGATCATTCTTTACAAAACTATTCAAGCTCTGACAAGTTCCTTGGGGAGTGTTGATGGACAGCAATCTTTAAGTCATGCCATAGTTTTTGATTGGATTTAGGTCGGAGCTCTGACTGGGCCACTCAAGGACATTTACCTTTTTGTTCCTTAACACTCCAGTGTAGCTCTGGGTCATCATGCTGAAAGGTGAACTTCCGTCCCAGTTTCAGTTTTCTTGCAGAGGGCAGCAAGTTTTCTTTACATTTTCTGTACATTGCTCCATTCATTTTCCCTTCTATCCTGCCAAGTGCCCCAGTCCCTGCCAATGAGAAACATCCCCATAACATGATGCTGCCACCACCATGCTTCACAGTAGAGATGGTGTTCTTTGGGTGATGCGCTGTGTTGGGTTTTTGCACTAAACAAAACGCTTTGCATTTAGGCCAAAAAGTTCCATTTTAGTTTAGTCAGAGCACAAAACTTTTTGCCACGTGGCTACAGAATCTCCTGAGTGTTTTATTGCATACTTCATGGGATTCAAGGTGGGCTTTCTTGAGTAATGGCTTCCTTCTTGCCACCCTACCATACAGGCCAGATTTGTGGATTGCTTGGGATATTGTTGTCACATGCACACTTTGACCAGTCTTGGCCACAAAAGCCTATAGCTCTTGCAATGTTGCCGCCTTCTTGCTCGGTCATCCAATTTGGAGGGACGGCCTGATCTAGGCAAGGTCTTGGTGGTGCCATACACCTTCTACTTCTTAATAATCGTCTTGACCATGCACCAAGGGATATTCAAGGCCTTTAAAAAAATTCTTATACCCGTCCCGATTTGTGCCTTTCAACAACTTTGTACCAGAGTTCTTTTGAAAGCTCCTAAGTGCTTTCAAAAGAACTTTTCAAAAGAGCATTTCAAAGTCTTTGCTTTGAAATGCACTACCCACCAGAGGGAACCTGCAGGAACTGCTGAATTTATCCTGAAATCATGTGAATCACTACAATTTAACACAAGTGGAGGCCACTTGGTGTGTTATTTTGAAGTTGATTGGTTACACCTGAGCTAATTTAGGACTGCTATTACAAGAGAGGTGGACACTTATCCAACCAAGCTATTTCTGATTTTATTTAAAATTCATTTTCTACAAAGTTCTAGAATTTTTTTCACTTGGAAGTTGTGGGGTAGGATGTGTAGATAAATGAAAAAAAAAAAAAAACTATTTTAAAGCATTTTAATTCCAGGCTATAAGGCAATAAAAGGTGACTAAATATATATATATATATATATATATATATATATATATATATATATATATATATATATACACACACACACACACACACACACACACACACACACACACACACACACACTCTGTTGTATGATAATTTTGGAGCATGTAATAACTTTTTAATTGTTTTTAAATTTCTTTTAAGTTGCTTCCTGACATTACCGTGATGAGGAGTCAGCCTCTTACTGGCTGTATCCCAAGTAGCTGATCCCTATAAAGAAATAATTAAAAGGCGTTGCATCCACATTTTGTGGTTAGCATTCATGGACTGTCACTGGTTGGAACTGTCTATTCATCATGCCATGCCCCAGCAACATGCATTGATTTTTTTATCCTTTTATGTTTTACAGTTTCTCCCTTTGCACACACATCGCTACATGATTTTAGAACATTGTTTTAAAGCAAAAATAACACCATTACTAATTCGCAATGCAGGCTGTAGAAAATGATTTCTAGTTAGTACAATTTACAGTATAACAGGTGGTGAGGTAGTTCAATCCAGTAAAGAACTGCAATCTATTTTCACTGCATCCAAAGTGAGTGTCCCTTTAGGTTTTGAGAATGGGCTTCTGGGGAAAGAAGGGGCAAAGTCATCAAAGAAGTCGCTGGTTTCCTCTTCGCTGGAGCCCATGTGTAACACGTTGGAAGGTATGTAATCCACTGTAATCTCAGTGTTACAGGATTCTGGTGTCTGCACGTTAGTGTCAGACTCCAATGACATACTTTGGATATATGCGCAAGGCAGCTGGTGTTTATATATCGCCAGGTCCTCCAGTCTGCACCATGGCAGCATGGTTGTCTTGCCTGCTTGCTTTTCTTCTGCTGAAGCACACATTCCATTGTCATTGACGAGGTCTTCAGGGGCTGAGTCGCTCTCCTCGGACACTTCCTCAACTTCAAGAGTGTCAGGCTCGTCACAGCTGGACAGGGAGTCGCTCAGATGCAGGTCGTAAACTAGCTTCCTCTGCCCCTGTGTCAATTTGAGAGAGTATATATAGCTGAATATTGTTGCTCTTTGGGTTGGGATCCACTGGCACGCATGCATGCATTTGTTCAATTCCTGATTCAACCATTAGGTGTCAGTCTTTGGCCTTTATATTGGCTGTTAATGCTGTTCTTTTGAGTAAAGTGTATGCTGTGCCAGGTTTACCTATACATTCTGATAAAGAATTTGCACCAAATATTTTCTAGCTAATTCACTAGCCTTGTTATCTGATATATTGACCCTAATATCGCCTTCATCTTCAACAGCTGAGACAGCTCAGGGATGTAAATCAGACTCCTACTGCATAGCGATTTCACCCATTTCAGGTTTCACTACGAGCTTGATTAGCAGCAGTGTATAGGTAACAAGCTCAGGTGTGTCTTATTAAACTCCTATTGAAATCAGGAATGGATCAAACTGCTGTGCAATGGGAATCTTATTTCTATCCCTGCAGCTCACAGTCACTGGTAGAAGCATGTGTTGTACTGGGTTTTTTCAGCACAGTGGTTCTGAAGTTCCTCCCCGGTTCCTGCCCTTTGCCCCTTACCTTTATAGCAGCGTATTCTTGAGCCCATTTGCAATTGGCAGGGTCTGGAACGTGACCCGTGTACCACTGAGGTAGGAAGCGGGAACAGAGAAGTGTCATCCTGAAAACAAGAGACTGGTTAATAAGCAAGTGGCTCACAGTAACACATTAAATCAATCTAGTGCAAATTATTAATTATCAGAGCTACATTCTATTGGTTAAGCACTGCTTTTACAGTTTTTTTTTTCCTCAAATAGGGAAAGGATAATCAAACAAAACAGGCAGTTTAAGCAGCACTTGATTAGTGAGCTCTTAACCACGGTGGGGCTCAATTCCTTTGTTTCAATTCCTATTCCATTTCCAATTATTTTTCATATCAAATTGCAATTTCGATTCCTTTGATTGATTGATATTTTAGAGATGTAATAATTGTTGTGATTGTTCTGCTGCTTTCATGTATATAAATAATATTGAAAGTCAGTCACCTTTGACTTACTGCTGAGTTACAGGAAATACACACCAAAGCCAGAATGAAAATTAATGCGACGCCCGTCAAAGACAACACAAGTGGGTTTTCTGTAAGAGAGATTGCATTTCACTCACTGTGTATCACAAATCCACTGCATACCATACAATACAATACAATGCTATAAATAGATATTTTCTTTTATACCAAACAGATTGTATTAATGTTTGAAATATTTACTCCGGGCAGTTTTAATAATTGTACATACCTTCTGGATTGACAGTTAATTCAAACTCCTGCTTTGGTCCCTCTCCAGCAGCAGCTGAAGCAGTCACCCAAGCTAGGTAGGTGGCTCCAGACTTCAGCCCATTGATTGTATAGTTAGTGTGCGAGGCATCAGTAGGTCCTAAAACAAAATCAATTTAAATCCCTAGGACGGTGAACACGGGTACATTTACGTAAACTTGTCAAGCGTGTCCTATAACAAACTTGTGTGTGGTGCTACCCTGCACAAAGAGATTCGAGCCGTTCGTTACTGAAAACAAATCCCCTCGTGAGTCTAGTGAAAAGAGACTGTACACATGTCTTAATACCTCACAGCACCAGTGCGGTGAAACAAGCATTCATTGACATGCAAACACAAGTTTATGCGAATCTTTTCATTTCCATACTGTGCACTAGGAGGTGCGCTGAGTTGAGACTTTTCAAGTAAATGCTGTAGCTGCTTATTCAGCTCTGGTGGTTTTCCACTGGGAGTTGTTGCCAGTACACAGCTACCATTGTACTGCTCTTGTGTTTTATAGAGAGCTTGGGGCGTTTTGGTGGAGCTGGAAAACAATGTGCAATGGAGAGACTTCAAAAGGTTTTTGTTTTTTTTAATATCAAATATATCTATTTTTACAGCACAGGAAATGCAATTCTTACCTAATTGTTTAACATATGCATGCACAAATCCAGCCTTTCCAACGCCTTCATCATATACTGCATTCACTGTAACGTTATAGCAAGCATGAGGTTTCAACACTTAAAAATAAGAAACAAATAAATATGAAATCTATGGGTAATTGAATAGCTTCCTATTGCAATGTAAAAAAATCAAAGATTAAATGAGGTTTTTGATCAATTTGAAAGTATAGGAAAGAATGGTCATGGTTCCCCTAGAACCTCATGCAGTCCTGGACTTCTGTCTTCTGTCTGCTTATTTTGACATGTATTTGTATTTTGAGATGAGCGGTTCTGCAAAAATTTTTCTTTGCCTAGCTTGATGTATACAGTTATAAATAAATGTCTTATTTGGTCTAGTTTATTTGCAAAAAATATATACGAAAAATCAGCATAGCACTATAGCTAACTCTCTACCATGAATGTTACAAAAAAAAAAAAAGTTCTTGTACTTTTAAAAGGTATATCAAGTTGATAGAAATGTGTATAAATCAGGCTAATCAAATACAGTTTAGCTGGTAATGCTAGCTACGTTGCACATTGTTGTTTAGAAGTGTAGGTGTAGTTTTAATAAGGTAACATTTGAAAATGCCAGATCTTTGGAGACAGACTGGCATGGTGGCAGGCAAGTTTCATCGAGGGGTGGAAGCTTGTCTCTCTAGCTAAACTTCTTTTGGGAAATGTACAGACTGGACTATCAACACTGCCTGCTGTCTGATAACAAGAATTCCTGGAAGATAGCCATCTTTAAAGTTAAAAAATATATATTGCAACATTGCAACAGGCAGTCTCTTTTGTGTCAAATGAGGTGCCTTGCTTAATTAAAGAGGATGCTTGGCCTGCCATGAAGCAACTATCTATCTTTATGTCAACCATCATTCTGAACAAGTCTGCTGAAGTTGTGCTCCATTCACTGCTGTACCTGATATGACAGTAGAAAGCTTTTCATGATGGAGTCTTGTCCAGCCGAGGTCCAGTTTCTCCTGGTGAGGAGACCACTCCACTACATAACCTCGTAAAGCCAGGCCTTTGTTTACTGGAGGCCTCCATCTAACCACAACGCTGTCGTTAGAGTGAGGCATGCAGGTTACATTTCCTGGTGCAGGAAAACCTTGAAGAAAAGAACAAACCGTGGAAAGAGTTCATTCTTCATAACAAGAGTAACATCCCAGCCTCCTAGACAAAGAAGGGCTGACTGTATTATAGTAAATTCGCTAGCCTAGCATTTGCACTGAGAAAGTAGTGAAGAGAATCATGCCAGATTATCAGTGTGCCGCTGTTGATGCTATGTCTGATACTGTAACGGCAGTAAATGTGGAAGCCAGTTTAATTAGCCTTGTGGTACTTGATTTCTTGATGACCACTGTTAAGGAATTGCATAACAAGATGTGGTCAGGTCACACTATCTTAAGAGGTCAGTTACAACTCAGTTTTATAATTGAACAATGATAGGCTACAATACCTCAATTTGTATATATTTTAGCAGCCTGTTAATTCATATTGTAATTTTAAATAATTGGGGGTAAACTTAAAACATCATAACAGAATAATAAGATGAGATGTCAAAGGGTTATTCGATAATTGTGGAAGATTGTCACATAACAGTGAATGACAATAGTAATCCAACAAAAAGTGAGGTTGCTTTTGACAAAATGTCATGCAGTAAATGTTGCAATAAACCCAGGTCTGAAGGAGCTGGGAGTAGAAAACCATTTTAGCAGCTGGGACACTGTGTAGTTACCTGTCTGGAAAGGTATGCTGATGTTTGTAGGAGGGGAGCTTCCTCTGGAGTTATAGGCTGACAGTGTAAGGATGCAGCGAGAGCTGGCCATGGTTAGGTGGTTCTGGGAGTCTGGCAGGACTGCAGGGATCTTGTTCTTACATGGAAGAGGAGACGTCACTTTGTACCCCAGGATTTGTCCTCTTGCTTCAGACTGGCTCAGCTTCTACAACACAGTTTAGATTTTTTATTTGATTTATTTTGTAATATTAAATACAGATTCATATTTGTGATTGTACAATGGTATGTACAACCTCCTTGGACCAGGGAAGGGGAGGTTACGGTCACAGAACACTAAATGCTTATTAGTGGGCTGTGCAAACATTTTCCCTTTTGGTATAGAACAGATGACCAATTATTGTGATTAGCAATAGACTTGAGACAGCTTTACCTAACTTAACATTAGTCAGGTCAAGATTAGTGGTAATCGGGGTCTCTGAAGCCAGGCTAAAGGGTTTAGTCAAGTCTAACGTTAATGCCCTCTGCTAATGAGATTATCCTAGAAAAAAATGAAATGCAAGGGGAGAAAGATCTTAAAAAAATTACACAGAGACATAGTTCAAATACCCTTTCATAGTTCCATTAAAAGCTAAACCACTTGCACAGAAAATAACTAACTTTTTATTTTACACTTGTAGGCAGAATCTTGTCCTTAAAGGGTTACATCCGTACCAGGTCATGCACTATATATATTGAATATATATAAACTAACAGCAGAGCCTGCCTGAGTGAACAATGTATCCATCTGCACTGCATGCCGAGGTTCTCAGCAGAATCTTGAGTATCTTGAGATGTTTAAAGGGGAAGGATCTGCGTGTGATTTCTTTTAAGTACCTTTTTCATTTCATGGTAAACTGAAACTGTGAGGCTGTGGTTTTGCTCTCACAGGTTAGGGTTGTATTTCTCAGGCTGGGTCTTTTTTAGAAAAAGGTGTTGCATCAACATTCTGAGTGACAGAAGCAAGTCTGCCTGTGATCTGCTGTGGCTACGAGACCACAGAACTCAACTCTTGGTTCCTTCATGGAAAATGTGATACACCTGTTTCTCAAGATTTGAAAAGAGATGTTTCTATGTCCCTAAATGTGTAACAGCGTCACTTGAGCGAGCTTTGCTATTGGAGGAATAAAAGGCAATGTGTGTGTTTAGCAATAGTTACATTGAGAGCAGTGCTT
Source organism: Polyodon spathula (assembly GCF_017654505.1). Taxonomy (NCBI): domain Eukaryota; kingdom Metazoa; phylum Chordata; class Actinopteri; order Acipenseriformes; family Polyodontidae; genus Polyodon; species Polyodon spathula. Next base: position 3,514,926 of record NC_054547.1, on the reverse strand, counting down.
TTCACTGTCATTGTTTTGAATTTTCTCTTTTGCTAAGTTGTACTTGCCTTCCAAACAAGGGTGATGGAGTTTGGGTCTGGGGTTTCCATCACAAACCAAACATCCAGCTCTTTTGTAGGCACTGCAAACAGAAAAAAAGAGTGCCATTTATTTGTTTGCCTTTTCAATAATAATAATAATTACAATAATAATAATAATCTTTATATTGCACCTTTCATAGTTGAAAGTTTGCTCTTTACAATCCTATACCACTTATATAATAGGAAATAATTTATTATTGTTCTCATAGTGGACCACCATCACAAACCACTTTACAATAGGACGTTAATTTAACATTTCATCGGCAGGATGGAGCACAAAGAGGTTAAGTGACTTGCTCAGGGTCACACAGTGAGTCAGTCAGTGACAGAGGTGGGAATTGAATCGGTGACCTTCTGGACTCTAATCACCTGACCACACTGCCTCCTGCTACGCACTTTGCTGTTGCTGCAGATTACACGTTAAACCAAAGAAAGTTGTTCAGTAATCCGTTCAATAAGGGATTGCAAATCAACTCAAATAAATGTGCCCTGTATGTACATTCTGACCAATGGAAAGGGAAGTGGCCATTGTCCAGGTCTTCTAAGACACAACATTAAGATGGCCTGGTCCATTACAAAAGCTAATTCTGCAAATGCACTGATCTGATCGCCAATTGGGCCCTGGGGTCTGTTAAGTCTTCATGCATATGTTGCTAATGTGCGTCACAATGACAAAAAAGGAATCTTTTTCTGTTGATGACTAATAGCCATGGAAAATCCTGATTCATCCAACGGACAACAAAATACCTCAAACACAGGAAATTGAAGTACTGTCAAAATCCTAAAAGAGAGCCAAAATGAAAAACTGCTCTGAATTCAGTGCAGCAAGGGTTAAAAAAAAAAAAAAAAAAAAAACCCCTGCTGAATAATTCATACAGAAACCTGTGATGTCAACCAGACCCTCACACTCATCACACAGCGGGCTAGGTGTGAAGCAAACCCACGCTGCCTTCCGCCATGTGCTCTGAGCAGACAGGATAAGGTGTATAATGTACTAGCATTTCTGAAAGCAAAGCATCAGAGTGTATTTACATATACAGTAAGGTGGGTGCTGCTTTAGTGCATATGTACTGAGACAGGGTTATGTTGATTTATCTGGCTGCTTCTGCTCCATTAAGTGTTTGAGCGCAATAGTAACACAATGCTTAATAATCCAAAAACACAGAGACCAGCCTTTTTTTTTTGCCTGCTGTTAGTTTGGCATTTATAGTAAGCCCTATTACATTTTCAGAAGAAGGTGTCATATTTCAGTAGAAGATAGTGAGTCAGTAAAGATTATAACTAAATGTATTTATTTTAATTAATTCTGAATCATGACTTTTTAAGTATATTCACACCATTTCATCATTGCATCCATTCCAAAATAAATTCTGAGCTATTAAAAGCATGTACAATAACAGTTTAACAGTACCAACACAATCAAATAAATACATTCAAACACATTGGTTTTGGGAGTACAAAGTTGCAAAACCGTGCTTTATTATGGGCAGTGATTACATATGCATTACTGCCTTATAGCACAAGCCGACACAGATACATGATTTGCTGTGAACTGGCCATCACATTGTTGACATGTTTAAATAAATGTATTAGCACTGATCAGGTGAGAACAGCTTTCTCCTGCCTGCATGCGAGGTATAGAAACAGGAATGTATTGACATCTAGAAAACCTCTGTGGGCAGCCCCAAGAAATGCTCAGACCACAGCATAGGGCGGTGCTACAGAGCCTTGGCATTTAAACAAATGACCCAATGCAGTTTTATTCCAAAGCAAAACTACAACAATAGCATTGCATGAACATGCAAAGGAAACGGCAAAAGGTTTTAATGGAGCGACAACAGAATCCGGTATAAATACTGAAAGCAAAGCTCCAATCTGACACCATCTAGAAAGACGTGAAGTTGATTAATTACAAGCCATTTCTTAACTGATTTTATTAACACCCTGACACGGGACAATTTCCCTCTGGGTGAAATAAGCAAGAAAACGCTGACTGAAACACATGCAAGCTTTCTCTAACCTAGTATGGTAGAATGCAAGTGCTCAACAAGTAGGATTAGCTATACCCCCCCCCCCCCCCCCCCCCCCCCGCCCCCGCCCCCCCCCAACCATATACCACCCCCCCCCCCCCCCCCCGCCCCCCCCCAACACACCAGAAGAAGTCTCAGCAGAGTCAGTTCAATGAACCATGTACAATAATTAAATAGTATATCTGCCCTGAAGTGATATTACAAAATGGTCTTCTGCAGAGGATTGCAGTCATTTTTAAATGTGTCGGCAACAGCAGCCTTTTTGTCTGAAACTGCAAAAGCCTTTCTAGTTTTGTCAAGGAAAAGTTTATCATTAGACTAATGGTTTGAATGAATACATATAATAAAAAACACCAGTTTTCAAGCTTGTATTTTTGTAAATCCTATAAAGGAGTATCAATGTGTACAAACACAGAGAGCACAGCTGAATGTTTCTACTGAATTTGTACAGTAAGAAATGAACATGCTTACCGGCTTCCGGTGTCCTGTTAGTGACTGGCTCACTCCACTCACTCCACATGCCTTTAGTGCGGCTCAGCTTGCACCGCGCTTGGAACTGATAATCTGTAAAGGGCTGCAGACCAGGCAGAGTGAATCTGTTGACTGTCACCTGTGAGAAAGGAGGACCAACGTGAATCAGTGACAGCAGTCCTGTGAAATGTAATAATTAAAACAGCGTTTCAAAATCACAGCAGACTGAGGCATTCTGTTTACCCAGTTCTTTTATGAAACACAAATGGTCAATGTTAAATAACTAGAATGAAACCAGTTTTGCAAGAGCAGTTTTGGCACAGAAGCTTAGAAAGTTACTGTGGTACAAGACAAGGACCCCCAGCGGGAGGTTTCGGTAAGCAATTTAAATTTGAAGTGTTCATTTTGAAATACCACATGAAAATAGACCGATCGCTGAAATGTTACAGTTGCAAATTTCTAATGAAGAACTGCACTCAAGAGTTGAACCCTTTGCTGTTGACAGGTTGTCTTCACTGAAGGACATGCTTTATGTGATAACCTCCCAATAAAAGCATTGCTTTGAGTTTGTCCTCTGTGTTGTGTGAGGGACTTCCCAATTCAAGAGGACATAACAGCTTATTCCAGGCTGACCTCCCCCATTAGATGAAGCCAAAAAGCAGGTGGAAGCTTTGGAGGAGGTGAGCTCTGGCGCACAGGGGGGACGTAATGCGCTGAGGTAAGTTTGAAATCTCTTCCTTGCCAATCATTGTACGTATTGTTTATCAAAGGACAAATAAGAAACTAGCAATTCGGCTGACAGTTTGTTCTGGTATTGAAAGAGCCTAAAATATGCATGCTGTTTGCGTGATGTGATCTAGAGGTTAAAAGTGACGTTCCTGCCTGAACCACAGCTTTTCTTAATTAACTGATAGGAGCCTGTGTGCCAGCAACCTCCCACTTATGCAGATCGCTTCCTGTAGCAGTGATTTCTCATTTCAACTGCCATAAAACCACACTGTTTCCAAGCAATTCATGCTGTAGATTGTCTGCAATAACCTGCACATCTATCTAATAGGAGCATGGGTTACTATTAGGAAATGTGCAGGTACCAGTATTCAAGTAACACCAACGTGAAGCACAAAGGAATATACAGTTCAGTTGTTCTAATGAAAGATATCTCACGTTCAAAGTGTGATGTTTCCAGGCATTCTGGCCCAGGGGCTGGACCCTGACCTCCAGGAGCTGGCAGTTCTGTGCAGCCTCCCAGTACAGCGTGCAGTCAGAGGAGGCACAGTTAAACAAAGTGATGACCGGAGGACTGGGCTTCACTTCAAAAAAACCAAAAATACTGTAAGAGAATGTGTCTTTCCAATGCATGATGTAGCCTTCCATTATTGAGCTGAATTTAACAAGCTCTTTGCATAGACATTTGACAGAAGTATTTAAGAGTTAAACCTGAGATACCTACCTATGTCACTGAGTGTGATGTTAAGAGGTGGGGAAGATGCATTTCCCAATGCGTTTGAAGATGTAACCCAGACTGTGTATAGAGATTCTGCATTGAGCTTATGAAAAGACACAGATCCAGAGCTAGGGTCATCACAGATCCCATTCAAGTCATGAGTCTTATTCTTCACTCTACAAAATGCAATATCAGTTGTGATTGCAATAGGAGCCGTCAGGTTCGTGGGTAGATTGTCTAGTTACTGGTACTGAAACAAGGTCTCTCATAATACAATTCACATGCTTACTTCCTGTAATGGGGCCTCAACTATAACTATTAGCTTACCTTAAATGAAAGCTGGTTTTAATGTGAGGCTCCCTTCCTTTGTCCCAAGTGCATGTGACATCCCCGCGTTGTCCATTCTGAGTGCAGGTCAGGTTCTGGGGGGACTCAGGTGGGTCTGTAACGAACCACACACGCTTACAAACACTGCTGAGCTCTTCTTAAAGGTCACAGTTTCAGAACAAGGCGACAAAAAATTCCCAGCCGCACATACAGACGTTAGACCAAACAACTGAAACACCTGCAACATGTAGCACACACGTTCCCTCACATGACTCTGTTCTGTAACACTAAAAGCTCTGTCAGTTGTGCCATATAACGCGAAGGAGAGCGGGTCTGACACAAAGTGATACAGAGCTGGCATCTGAATCCCACAAAGCATTGCAGCTTCACAACATACAGTCTCTAAAGTTACCCAGCAGCAAATGTAAGGAATTCCAAGGCAGTAATCAATAGCCAGGTATCCCTCCAGCCCAATAAACACCTCACTACCAGGTTGGACCTGTGCTCTCCTACACAGTGCTATGGGCAGGCGTTTCCCATGTCATGTAACCGTTCTATATGAGACACAGAGGAAATGGGATGGGAGTCAGAAAATATTACTAACGTCACAAATATCAGAGATCACTTTTCTATAGTGATTTTCTATCCCAGCCTTTTAAGAAGTGTCATAAAGAGCACTGTTGTATTTAACAGTTTATAACACTTGAACATGATCTGTAAGATTAGAGACATCCCTTGGTGCCTTTACACTCCGCCCAAATCCTCTCCACCCAGCACTTCCCTGTACTGAAGTAGTTTACTGCAACACTGCAGTTTAAATACTGCACTGAAGTATAATCAACTGTACAGCTGTGACAAGAAGTTGACTTAAATACTTAAACAACGTAAAAAGGCAGAATTAATAAACCTCTATAAATGCTTAGGACCATGTACAACGTAACAGTTAAAGCACTGGGATCATGCAAATAATCAGCTGCATCATTCATAATAAAGCACAAACAGTATGTTTTTTTGGCTCAGTCTGTGTAATTAATAACAATACTTACAACCAGCTTTAATATCAATCCCACAGATCAAGCGCGAGAACGAAATGCACTCTGTTTTACAGGCAAACGACACCTTGTGCTTCTTTAAGTTTGCAATCTTCAAATAAATGGTAGAGGAATTGTACTGGCGACGATCGCGTATCTCATTTGAATCCTGGTAGATTGCTGTTCTGCATCTATGCGTAGACTTTTTGAAGGTGCAGTATACTGTGACGTTTGTTCCTAGCGGGACTACCGGCCCAGGCACAGAGAAAGCAGCACCTTCATCGCAGGTTTCTGCAATAAAATAAAATACATTCTTACACAGGACAGTCTTATTAGGGGGCTTAGTGGCACAGAGTAATAACCAACTTGCCCTTTCACCTAGTCACATAGTTTTGGTGGTCTTGTCCGAGCAGCCTCTGGAAACGGGACTGTATCACAAAAGAAGTACACAATTCCCAAATTGTGCTTGATAGTGGCCCCACGCCTGAATTAGTGGATTGAGGTGCGCTCATTGAGCTATAAGGTTAAGCAAATCTTCACTCCAAAAGGATTTTAGCACAACACACAACGTAGTTCTGTGAACAGAGCCATTTAGCCACACCATTTGAATATGCAAGAGGCTGACTATGTTCAGGGACTGCCCCTTCTGTTAAAAAAAATGCTACACAGAGAACACCCCAGTAATACATCAGTGCTGACTTCCATTGCAGCAAATGTGCCCGCAACTGACAATGGACATCTGCTCACCAGCTGCTTTTATTTCTGAGGATCGTAGACAGCATGGTTAGGAGGCTTACCTATTCCTGCTGCTCTACCCCATAGCAGAACAATCAAGTTAAAGGCAGCCCAGCTCGTTCCAGCAGAACACATCATGTGAAAGGCATCTGGCTCCTTTAAACAACGACTGGAGAGATTGCTAAGGAGCCAAAGAAAATCAGGAATTACATCCTTCTGAGTGGATCTACTGTAGTAACCTGTACCTGCATTCAACAGGTTAATAATGAACATTTCTACAAGTATTGTACGACATATCCATCCACAGAAACACTGAAGAAAACGTTGGCATTGAAAGAACTAAGTTTCTATCAGCATTTCTAAATGTGTGGCTATGGAGTGTCTTATAATTACAGATTAAACACCCACAGAAACAACCATTTATAAAACATTCAATTCTTGAGTTAAATGAAATGTGTTGTTATTTATTTAATTATTCTTCACAGAATGTAACATCTGGAGTATACAAACCCTGCTGTCACTGTCATGCATTGAAATGAAGGGAAATTTACAGAGGAAGCAAGTCGTTTGTTTGTTCTATTCTTATACCAGATGATTCAAATAATTCAAATCAAGGCATCTTTAGCTGTACAATATAGGGTTCCTAACTATACAGTATGCTACAATCAAATAAATAAATATGTTTTTTTATATGTTGACATGCAAAAGTCGAAATACTTCTTTACTTCCTTACTTACATGTAGCTATATTAATAATAACCCAATAATACCCACAATAATAATAATAATAATAATAATAATAAATAATAATAATAATAATAATAATAATAATAATAATACCGGTATGATTTTCTATTTATCGAGAATGCATATTAATTTATCGTATATTTCATATCGAGAATGCATATATATACATTACCGTTGTCCCGGAGTAATTTGGTGTGGTGTGTGTGTGTGTGTGTGTGTGTGTTATCTATATATATATATATATATATATATTATATATATATATATATATATATATATATATATATATATATATACACACACACACACCGTATTGTAGAGTACATATGGAAAAATTATCAAGAATGTATTTTATATGTTAAGAGACATACAAGATAATGTAATAACATTCATTAACAGGGAAAGGTACTGAATAGGTATTAATTTAAAAAAGTAATTAATTAATCGGCTAAAATATATGAACTATTACCAACATATAATGCATTTTAACACAAATGATAATTACTGTTGTGCTCAAATAACAATCATACTGTAAACAAATAGCACGTACCTATCTAGACGTTTCGAGCGCTTCCAAGTTATTTGGCGATGCTCTGAAATGATCTGTTAAGCCTGTCTGCTAAACAAAGCAGCAGATCATTGTGATGAATCACCAGTCACGCACACTGCACGCTGTGCTGTAAACGAAGCCGCTGATAAAACCCCGGTGCAGTAGCGCTGAGGGTGCAGTTCCTCTGCTGACAGCCCTGCCAACGGACACCGACACACTGTAAAAAGCAAACAAGTAAATCCTTTATCTTATAGTTAAAATAATAACATTACAGTATACATCATCATCATCATCATCATCATCATCATAACAACAACACCGAGTAACATTTTTTTTTTTTTGTTCCTGGGTAGTAAGTGTTATTTCCTAATTGCTTATGCCTCAAAAGTATAGAAAATGGCTATTATTCCCCACAAACTTTGCTTTTGTGACCAGGACAGTGATATTTCAAAATATCACTATTTCCAATGGGAAAACGGGCAAATGTCAGGAAAAAAACAACATATGAATTCAAATCTCGAAAAACTACTCACGTCTAAATCTTTTGTAGTCAGTTTTGTATTACTTTATATAAATACATGTTAATTTGGATTCATATGTTGTTTTTTTTTCTGACTTTATGTGAACGAAAAGACACAAAAGCTCCCGTTTTCTCATTGGAAATAGTGATATTTTGAAATATCACTGTCCTGGTCACAAAAGCAAAGTTGTGGGGAATAATAGCCATTTTCTATACTTTAGAGGCATAAGCAATTAGGAAATAACACTTACTACCCAGGAACAAAAATTGTGGTACATAGTGTAATAGAAACCGCAATGAGATCCATTCCAATCAGTGGGTTTTGGCAGCCAGGTAGACTATGTCTGTTTGCTCTGCTTGCTTAACCTCTTCCTGTGAAATTCAAAAACAGACCCTTCATATGAGTAATAAGGTGTAATGATTTTTAACCCACCATTCATAACACCTATGCTAATTTCAACTACATAGACTTTAAATTGCACACGTGGCTTATTTCAATAAACACATGAAAAGGAAAACATATACTGGCTGACCACTTTATTAGAACTTGTCTCTAATTAGTGGTTGGGCCACTGTGGCATGGGCTCCATAGAAGGTGCTGAAAGCGGTCTCAGGGTAAGTGGAACGGGCAGTGCTGTGTGATACCCTGCTGTTAGGGGGGGTCTCAGGGTAAGTGGAACGGGCAGTGCTGTGTGATACCCTGCTGTTAGGGGGGTCTCAGGGTAAGTGGAACGGGCAGTGCTGTGTGATACCCTGCTGTTAGGGGGGTCTCAGGGTAAGTGGAACGGGCAGTGCTGTGTGATACCCTGCTGTTAGGGGGGTCTCAGGGTAAGTGGAACGGGCAGTGCTGTGTGATACCCTGCTGTTAGGGGGGGTCTCAGGGTAAGTGGAACGGGCAGTGCTGTGTGATACCCTGCTGTTAGGGGGGTCTCAGGGTAAGTGGAACGGGCAGTGCTGTGTGATACCCTGCTGTTGGGGGGGTC